>NW_027315746.1:34588479-34595979 GCF_026437365.1 Eucyclogobius newberryi | reverse complement strand
AAGTTGTTTTTCCCACTTAAACCAGAGTTTATGTGCCTTTTTCAACTCATTTCCCTGAATTTGCGAGGACCAGGTGAAAGCAGAGTTACATCATGGTTAAGTCCTGACCTGGTCCTAGTTTAGAACAGACGTATTATTTGTTTTGTCTGGTTTAATTCGGGTTTAGACCTTTTGTACGGTTCTGTTTGAAAATGGTCTTATTCCTGGGTTCGTTCTGATGTACTTCTGGTTCAATCCTTGTTGGTGCTTCCAAACACAGCACAGACACGATTAAACAGAATGTTCTCACCTTCAGATGTTTGAGTTTGAGCTTCTCCTGGTCCAGCTCTTGTTTCTTGTGTCGGATCAGCTCCTGAACACGGTGCTTCTCCTACACAAGCACATCTTCTTTAGATCTGCAGTTGTTCATTGACGGTGCATTGGTGTAAACTCACGGTGATGAACTGAAGACGCTCCTTCATCAGCTCCGCCTCCTCCATGTTCTTCTGCAGAGCAACACAGACACTGTCAAAGCAAATGCATTCTGAAATGTTCTTTTGACAACGTTTAACCGGGCAATAGAAAAGTCATGCCAAAAGAGGGGAAGGACCGACTGGACTGTGCCTCATATAGACCCTTTATATCTGAATGTGGACGATTGTATTTACACCTCAATTTAATCCCAAACTTAATCCACAATGATCAGACAGGATTCAACCCTCTGACCAAATCTTTTATTAAGATATATCAATCAGAACCACAGAGACTCATGGAGCTCCTGCTCTGGTGGGAGGAGGAACGACAGAGACTCATGGAGCTCCTGCTCTGGTGGGAGGAGGAACGACAGAGACTCATGGAGCTCCTGCTCTGGTGGAAGGAGGAACGACAGAGACTCATGGAGCTCCTGCTCTGGTGGAAGGAGAACGACAGAGACTCATGGAGCTCCTGCTCTGGTGGGAGGGGGGAACGACAGAGACTCATGGAGCTCCTGCTCTGGTGGGAGGAGGAACGACAGAGACTCATGGAGCTCCTGCTCTGGTGGGAGGAGGAACAACAGAGACTCATGGAGCTCCTGCTCTGGTGGGAGGAGGAACAACAGAGACTCATGGAGCTCCTGCTCTGGTGGAAGGAGAACGACAGAGACTCATGGAGCTCCTGCTCTGGTGGGAGGAGGAACGACAGAGACTCATGGAGCTCCTGCTCTGGTGGGAGGGGGGAACAACAGAGACTCATGGAGCTCCTGCTCTGGTGGGAGGGGGAACAACAGAGACTCATGGAGCTCCTGCTCTGGTGGGAGGAGGAACGACAGAGACTCATGGAGCTCCTGCTCTGGTGGGAGGGGGGAACGACAGAGACTCATGGAGCTCCTGCTCTGGTGGGAGGGGGGAACGACAGAGACTCATGGAGCTCCTGCTCTGGTGGGAGGGGGAACGACAGAGACTCATGGAGCTCCTGCTCTGGTGGGAGGAGGAACAACAGAGACTCATGGAGCTCCTGCTCTAGTGGGAGGGGGGAACAACAGAGACTCATGGAGCTCCTGCTCTGGTGGGAGGAGGAACGACAGAGACTCATGGAGCTCCTGCTCTGGTGGGAGGGGGGAACGACAGAGACTCATGGAGCTCCTGCTCTGGTGGGAGGGGGAACGACAGAGACTCATGGAGCTCCTGCTCTGGTGGGAGGAGGAACGACAGAGACTCATGGAGCTCCTGCTCTGGTGGGAGGAGGAACGACAGAGACTCATGGAGCTCCTGCTCTGGTGGGAGGAGGAACGACAGAGACTCATGGAGCTCCTGCTCTGGTGGGAGGAGGAACGACAGAGACTCATGGAGCTCCTGCTCTGGTGGGAGGAGGAACGACAGAGACTCATGGAGCTCCTGCTCTGGTGGGAGGAGGAACGACAGAGACTCATGGAGCTCCTGCTCTGGTGGGAGGGGGGAACGACAGAGACTCATGGAGCTCCTGCTCTGGTGGAAGGAGAACGACAGAGACTCATGGAGCTCCTGCTCTGGTGGGAGGAGGAACGACAGAGACTCATGGAGCTCCTGCTCTGGTGGGAGGAGGAACGACAGAGACTCATGGAGCTCCTGCTCTGGTGGGAGGAGGAACGACAGAGACTCATGGAGCTCCTGCTCTGGTGGGAGGGGGGAACGACAGAGACTCATGGAGCTCCTGCTCTGGTGGGAGGAGGAACGACAGAGACTCATGGAGCTCCTGCTCTGGTGGGAGGAGGAACAACAGAGACTCATGGAGCTCCTGCTCTGGTGGGAGGAGGAACGACAGAGACTCATGGAGCTCCTGCTCTGGTGGGAGGGGGGAACGACAGAGACTCATGGAGCTCCTGCTCTGGTGGAAGGAGAACGACAGAGACTCATGGAGCTCCTGCTCTGGTGGGAGGAGGAACAACAGAGACTCATGGAGCTCCTGCTCTGGTGGGAGGAGGAACGACAGAGACTCATGGAGCTCCTGCTCTGGTGGGAGGGGGGAACGACAGAGACTCATGGAGCTCCTGCTCTGGTGGGAGGAGGAACGACAGAGACTCATGGAGCTCCTGCTCTGGTGGGAGGAGGAACGACAGAGACTCATGGAGCTCCTGCTCTGGTGGGAGGGGGGAACGACAGAGACTCATGGAGCTCCTGCTCTGGTGGGAGGAGGAACGACAGAGACTCATGGAGCTCCTGCTCTGGTGGAAGGAGGAACGACAGAGACTCATGGAGCTCCTGCTCTGGTGGAAGGAGAACGACAGAGACTCATGGAGCTCCTGCTCTGGTGGGAGGAGGAACGACAGAGACTCATGGAGCTCCTGCTCTGGTGGGAGGAGGAACAACAGAGACTCATGGAGCTCCTGCTCTGGTGGGAGGAGGAACAACAGAGACTCATGGAGCTCCTGCTCTGGTGGAAGGAGAACGACAGAGACTCATGGAGCTCCTGCTCTGGTGGGAGGAGGAACGACAGAGACTCATGGAGCTCCTGCTCTGGTGGGAGGGGGGAACAACAGAGACTCATGGAGCTCCTGCTCTGGTGGAAGGAGAACGACAGAGACTCATGGAGCTCCTGCTCTGGTGGGAGGAGGAACGACAGAGACTCATGGAGCTCCTGCTCTGGTGGGAGGAGGAACGACAGAGACTCATGGAGCTCCTGCTCTGGTGGGAGGAGGAACGACAGAGACTCATGGAGCTCCTGCTCTGGTGGGAGGGGGGAACGACAGAGACTCATGGAGCTCCTGCTCTGGTGGGAGGGGGAACGACAGAGACTCATGGAGCTCCTGCTCTGGTGGGAGGAGGAACAACAGAGACTCATGGAGCTCCTGCTCTAGTGGGAGGGGGGAACAACAGAGACTCATGGAGCTCCTGCTCTGGTGGGAGGAGGAACGACAGAGACTCATGGAGCTCCTGCTCTGGTGGGAGGAGGAACGACAGAGACTCATGGAGCTCCTGCTCTGGTGGGAGGGGGGAACGACAGAGACTCATGGAGCTCCTGCTCTGGTGGGAGGGGGAACGACAGAGACTCATGGAGCTCCTGCTCTGGTGGGAGGAGGAACGACAGAGACTCATGGAGCTCCTGCTCTGGTGGGAGGAGGAACGACAGAGACTCATGGAGCTCCTGCTCTGGTGGGAGGGGGGAACGACAGAGACCCATGGAGCTCCTGCTCTGGTGGGAGGAGGAACGACAGAGACTCATGGAGCTCCTGCTCTGGTGGGAGGAGGAACGACAGAGACTCATGGAGCTCCTGCTCTGGTGGGAGGAGGAACGACAGAGACTCATGGAGCTCCTGCTCTGGTGGGAGGAGGAACGACAGAGACTCATGGAGCTCCTGCTCTGGTGGGAGGGGGGAACGACAGAGACTCATGGAGCTCCTGCTCTGGTGGAAGGAGAACGACAGAGACTCATGGAGCTCCTGCTCTGGTGGGAGGAGGAACGACAGAGACTCATGGAGCTCCTGCTCTGGTGGGAGGAGGAACGACAGAGACTCATGGAGCTCCTGCTCTGGTGGGAGGAGGAACGACAGAGACTCATGGAGCTCCTGCTCTGGTGGGAGGGGGGAACGACAGAGACTCATGGAGCTCCTGCTCTGGTGGGAGGAGGAACGACAGAGACTCATGGAGCTCCTGCTCTGGTGGGAGGAGGAACGACAGAGACTCATGGAGCTCCTGCTCTGGTGGGAGGAGGAACGACAGAGACTCATGGAGCTCCTGCTCTGGTGGGAGGGGGGAACGACAGAGACTCATGGAGCTCCTGCTCTGGTGGGAGGAGGAACGACAGAGACTCATGGAGCTCCTGCTCTGGTGGGAGGAGGAACGACAGAGACTCATGGAGCTCCTGCTCTGGTGGGAGGGGGGAACGACAGAGACTCATGGAGCTCCTGCTCTGGTGGGAGGAGGAACGACAGAGACTCATGGAGCTCCTGCTCTGGTGGAAGGAGGAACGACAGAGACTCATGGAGCTCCTGCTCTGGTGGGAGGGGGGAACGACAGAGACTCATGGAGCTCCTGCTCTGGTGGGAGGAGGAACAACAGAGACTCATGGAGCTCCTGCTCTGGTGGGAGGAGGAACGACAGAGACTCATGGAGCTCCTGCTCTGGTGGGAGGAGGAACAACAGAGACTCATGGAGCTCCTGCTCTGGTGGGAGGAGGAACAACAGAGACTCATGGAGCTCCTGCTCTGGTGGGAGGAGGAACAACAGAGACTCATGGAGCTCCTGCTCTGGTGGGAGGAGGAACAACAGAGACTCATGGAGCTTTCATAGACGAGCAGCTGCTGTGAAAAGTGTGGGGGGGGCATAATCACACATTTTCAAAAGTGGGAGGGACTCCATATTAGAGATGCACTGATCAATCGGCCGCTGATTAAAAAAGCCGGTTTTATGTCGAATCTAGCTTTGAGAGGAGGTCCTGGAGCCAGAGTCCTCCAGCTTTGAGAGGGAGGTGCTGGAGCCAGAGTCCTCCTGCTTTGAGAGGGAGGTGCTGGAGCCAGAGTCCTCCAGCTTTGAGAGGGAGGTCCTGGAGCCAGAGTCCTCCAGCTTTGAGAGGGAGGTGCTGGAGCCAGAGTCCTCCTGCTTTGAGAGGGAGGTGCTGGAGCCAGAGTCCTCCTGCTTTGAGAGGGAGGTCCTGGAGCCAGAGTCCTCCAGCTTTGAGAGGGAGGTGCTGGAGCCAGAGTCCTCCTGCTTTGAGAGGGAGGTCCTGGAGCCAGAGTCCTCCAGCTTTGAGAGGGAGGTGCTGGAGCCAGAGTCCTCCAGCTTTGAGAGGGAGGTCCTGGAGCCAGAGTCCTCCAGCTTTGAGAGGGAGGTGCTGGAGCCAGAGTCCTCCTGCTTTGAGAGGGAGGTCCTGGAGCCAGAGTCCTCCAGCTTTGAGAGGGAGGTCCTGGAGCCAGAGTCCTCCAGCTTTGAGAGGGAGGTGCTGGAGCCAGAGTCCTCCTGCTTTGAGAGGGAGGTGCTGGAGCCAGAGTCCTCCAGCTTTGAGAGGGAGGTCCTGGAGCCAGAGTCCTCCAGCTTTGAGAGGGAGGTGCTGGAGCCAGAGTCCTCCAGCTTTGAGAGGGAGGTGCTGGAGCCAGAGTCCTCCTGCTTTGAGAGGGAGGTCCTGGAGCCAGAGTCCTCCAGCTTTGAGAGGGAGGTGCTGGAGCCAGAGTCCTCCTGCTTTGAGAGGGAGGTGCTGGAGCCAGAGTCCTCCTGCTTTGAGAGGGAGGTCCTGGAGCCAGAGTCCTCCAGCTTTGAGAGGGAGGTGCTGGAGCCAGAGTCCTCCAGCTTTGAGAGGGAGGTGCTGGAGCCAGAGTCATCCAGCTTTGAGAGGGAGGTGCTGGAGCCAGAGTCCTCCAGCTTTGAGAGGGAGGTGCTGGAGCCAGAGTCCTCCTGCTTTTAGAGGGAGGTGCTGGAGCCAGAGTCCTCCTGCTTTGAGAGGAGGTCCTGGAGCCAGAGTCCTCCTGCTTTGAGAGGGAGGTGCTGGAGCCAGAGTCCTCCTGCTTTGAGAGGGAGGTGCTGGAGCCAGAGTCCTCCTGCTTTGAGAGGGAGGTCCTGGAGCCACAGTCCTCCAGCTTTGAGAGGGAGGTCCTGGAGCCAGAGTCCTCCTGCTTTGAGAGGGAGGTCCTGGAGCCAGAGTCCTCCTGCTTTGAGAGGGAGGTCCTGGTGCCAGAGTCCTCCTGCTTTGAGAGGGAGGTGCTGGAGCCAGAGTCCTCCAGCTTTGAGAGGGAGGTGCTGGCAGCGCTCTGGGACCTCCTCCTGCAGAGGGTTCCAGCTCATTCAAAAGGATGTGTAAAATTACAAATGTATAAATTACTATATGAAAATAGTTCATTTGATTTCAATCTGGAACCACTGGAGCTGCATCTTCTGCAGGAGAGGAAAGACTTATTTCTCCTCTGTGCCCCCCACTCTTCTCCAGGCCATGGTCCTGTATATTAGTTAGTATATAGTTCTGTATATATATATTACTTTGATATATAGTTATTTATTTTTCTATTTTTCCACAAAATAAATTACATTTTATATTATAAACTGTAAACATGCACCTTTTTCACATATATAAAAAACATTTTACAACACAAAAAAACGTTTTGGCAGGTCCAACCTCCTTAAAAACCGGAAATCGGTATTTGCCAAGAATTTTGCAATCGGTGCATCTCTACTCTATATTTATATATATATATAAATAAATAAATAAATATAAATTAGAATCAAGAATGTAAATGAGCCTCAGTTTACAGTATGTTTGGTCCCCAGGTGCTGTATTCTGTCTCTTCTGTTATGCCTGAGGCCGACGCATGAGGTCTTGGTTTGTGGTCTGAGGATCACTAAAAGACTCTTGGGTCTGGGACGAGTCTTGAGTCCCGAGTCCCGAGTCCCGAGTCCCGAGTCCCGAGTCCCGAGTCCCGAGTCCTGAGTCCTGAGTCTTGGTGGGGTCCCTCTGTAGTCTCTGGTCTAGACTCTGTTTGCAGCTGGTGACCTGGAAAAAGCAGAAGTGAGTGTGGCCCCCAGCAACGGCCCCTGACCCACATGGAAATACAGCATGGCCCCACACCCTCCACACTTCCTGGGGGCCCGTCATCAGTCCTTTGTGTCCTGTAACTGAAGCGCCGGTGCTCAGAAAATAGCTGTTTTCACCTATCCCCTATCCCCGCCCACTTCCTTGTGCTTACTTAAGGAGGGTGGAGGAGGAGGAGGAGTCACAGAGAAACTGATGGTGTCAGCTGCAGTTCTCAAACCTCAGAGTTTCAGAGGTTGTTTCAGCTTCATGGACAGATTCTTTTAAGGCTGAAGAAGCTCCAGATCCAGTGAGTCAAGCCTCAAGAGCCGAAAGATACAACTGTAGCTCTTCATTCATTAGGTTTTATATTTGGACATGATTATTCATTAACTGTATTATGCTTGTGTATTTCAGATGAGTCCATTAATAAGACGGGAGAGAGAAGTTTGAAAAGAAACCATCTCAATATTTGTTATAAAAGGCCTTTTCGTGTTTTAAAGCCTGATCATCATTTTAGTTTATTATGGTTACTAGCCTTAGCATTGATATGTTTCTGATCCAAAAGAC
>NW_027315746.1:34565979-34585979 GCF_026437365.1 Eucyclogobius newberryi | reverse complement strand
CCAACAACAACAACACCACCAACAACACCACCAACAACAACACCACCACCGACAACAACACCACCACCACCGACAACAACAACACCACCAACAACAACACCACCACCACCGACAACAACAACACCACCAACAACACCAACACCACCAACAACACCAACACCACCACCAACAACACCACCAACAACAACACCACCACCAACAACAACACCACCACCACCGACAACAACACCACCAACAACACCAACACCACCAACAACACCAACACCACCACCAACAACACCACCACCAACAACAACAACACCACCAACAACAACACCACCAACAACAACACCACCACCACCGACAACAACAACACCACCAACAACACCAACACCACCACCAACAACACCACCACCAACAACAACAACACCACCAACAACAACACCACCAACAACAACAACACCACCACCGACAACAACAACACCACCACCACCAACAACAACACCACCACCAACAACACCAACACCACCACCAACAACACCAACACCACCACCAACAACACCACCAACAACAACACCACCACCACCGACAACAACAACACCACCAACAACACCACCACCACCAACAACAACACCACCACCGACAACAACAACACCACCACCAACAACAACAACACCACCACCAACAACACCACCACCAACAACACCACCAACAACAACACCACCAACAACAACAACACCACCAACAACAGAAGCCGCACCTCAGTCAATCAGGCTGGATCAAACAAATTATCATTATGTATTTATTGTGATTGCACAATGCACATTAAAGCACATCTGTAATAAACACATGTAAATATGACGGATTATTGACCTCATTCTGCCCCGCCCACTTTTGTCTCTTTTTGCCACAGCACTTCTGTTGTCATGACACTTTCGATCTAGCAGGAACTGTTCATTTAAAGAAATAATAGAGTATGTTTAGGCGCCAAATCTGAATCTTTACCTGGTGGCGTGAACAGCCGAGTGTTCTCCCACATGTCAATCATTCCCTGCGTGCTACTGCACACCTGCAGCCTGGTTCCCATAGCAGCATGTTTCCCCGGCTGCACATGTGTGGTTGATATGTGTGTGTTTAGTGAGTTCCTGCAGTTCCAGGACAAACATGACACAGAGAAAGACTGTGTTCCAGCTCAGAAGAGACAGAACTCTGTGGAGACGTGAGATGATGCGATCAGTCGTGATAATAAACAAACACACGTGCAGCAGCGAGGCTGTTGAGTGCTTCTGCACGAGGTTTGATGGGAGGCGGCCTCTTGGAAAGAACCGGAGGGTGGGAGGTGAGTGCGCATGCACATTTAAAAAAAGAATTAACAGTCGCTTGAGTTCTCAAATCGGCGAAAAATCCTCTATTTTTCCTTTAAGGAGAGACCGAGGGAAATGTCTTGTGGCTAAAACATGATCTAAAGTCGATTGATTTGTGTCAAATGTCCAACAGATGGACACTGCAGCGATTCTCTGGACCTGAAAAGCACGTTTTAGTCTGAGTAGAAGTGATTTCTCTGGAGGTCGCCACACGTATGTTCGACCAGGAGAGACTTGACACCAGCAGTTCTTAAGATGGAATCAAGACAATCACAACATGTCAAAATGTTTCTCTTCAATCTTTTCACAGCGTGTTTAGTTTGATTGAACAACAACAACAACCAAAGTCTGTTCAAGTATCAGTTATATACATTGTAAATATTGTGTAAATATGTTACCTAGCAACCATAATATACACCAAAGTCCATACTAATTACACAATAGTTATGATTTGATCATTTTCACTTTTATTTTTCACTCTTTAAAAACTGTGATGAATATTTAAGTCATGATGAGAAACACTCACGTGACTTTAATGTGACTGACTCAGACTCACGCTGTGGCAAAGCAGAGAAACTGAAGCTTAGGCAGACTTAGGGCATTATCCCACCGCCTGGGGCCCCGCAGACGACCCCACCGCCTGGGGCCCCGCAGACGACCCCACCGCCTGGGGCCCCGCAGACGACCCTACCGCCTGGGGCCCCGCAGACGACCCCACCGCCTGGGGCCCCGCAGACGACCCCACCGCCTGGGGCCCCGCAGACGACCCCCACAGACGGGCCCCACAGAAGACCCCACAGACGGGTCCCGCAGAAGACCCCCACAGACGGGCCCCGCAGACGGGCCCCGCAGAAGACCCCACAGACGAGCTCCACAGAAGACCCCACAGACAGACGGGCCCCACAGACGGGCCCCGCAGACGACCCCACAGACAGACGGGCCCCACAGACGGGCCCCGCAGAAGACCCCCACAGACGGGCCCCACAGACGGGCCCCACAGAAGACCCCCACAGACAGACGGGCCCCACAGACGGGCCCCACAGAAGACCCCCACAGACAGACGACCCCCGCAGACGGGCCCCGCACCGCCGCACGCACGCGCCGCACCACCGGACGCAAAACACCGCACAAAGACGTAAACGGGTTTGACAGAAGGTTCCGCACTGATAAGGTTTATGTTCTATATTGTCAATGTTTTTCTGTTTCGATGTTTTAATTTACGCTCGACTGAAGCAAATATAACACGTTATTACCACGTTATTACTCATGTATTTTGTCTTTTACCGTCACGTCATCTTTGCTTTGAAGGTGTAAAAGTATAAAGTTAGTGTTGCTCTTACCGTGTCGCGCGCGGCTCTGACGCTGGAGCGGAGGGGCGGGGCTACAGGGGCTCAGCGGTGATTGACAGCTTGAGTCCTCCTGACAGGCCCGCCCACTCATCCATGGAGTTCTGACCGTTATTATGACTATTATGAATCATAAATCAACTTTGAACAACTCTTTTCACACGGACAGCTGTGGATGTGACACAGGAAACAGTCTGAACAAAGTACAACACGTGAAAGGGTTTTTTGCTTCTTTTTGTGCAGTTTCCAACATAACAAACAATATCTTTTTATTTAAGACAGTTTGTTTCTAAAGATATAGATTCTTAACATCAGCTCAAAATGTATTTACAACGTTATATTCCAAAAGAAGTGCGGTTTCTTCTTCCATTTGACAGAATTAAACATGTTTTGTCAATGTCAGCTCAAGTCCAGGCTCAATAAATGATTTATTTTACGAATCATTTTATAATTTATTTATTTCATTTGATCTTTCACATTTGTCTGGTTTTCCTTATGGAGCATTAAAGTCACTCTGGGTTCTCCCTGTGTCACTCTGGGTTCTCCCAGTGTCACTCTGGGTTCTCCCTGTGTCACTCTGGGTTCTCCCTGTCACTCTGGGTTCTCCCTGTGTCACTCTGGGTTCTCCCTGTGTCACTCTGGGTTCTCCCTGTCACTCTGGGTTCTCCCTGTCACTCTGGGTTCTCCCTGTGTCACTCTGGGTTCTCCCTGTGTCACTCTGGGTTCTCCCTGTCACTCTGGGTTCTCCCAGTGTCACTCTGGGTTCTCCCTGTCACTCTGGGTTCTCCCTGTCACTCTGGGTTCTCCCTGTCACTCTGGGTTCTCCCTGTGTCACTCTGGGTTCTCCCTGTGTCACTCTGGGTTCTCCCTGTCACTCTGGGTTCTCCCAGTGTCACTCTGGGTTCTCCCTGTCACTCTGGGTTCTCCCTGTCACTCTGGGTTCTCCCTGTGTCACTCTGGGTTCTCCCTGTGTCACTCTGGGTTCTCCCTGTCACTCTGGGTTCTCCCTGTCACTCTGGGTTCTCCCTGTGTCACTCTGGGTTCTGGCATGTGAGATCAACCCTGCGGCGAGCTGGCCCCTGTCCAGGGTGGTCCCCGCCTCAGGGGCCCAACCGAGTCACCTGGGACACCTAACGAGATGAAGACGAAGGAATGGCATTTGTAAAAGAGAATGACCTTTATAATAAAAATAATATTTCACCATAAACTGTAATAATAAGAGTGATTCAAAGCTATTCATGTTCTTCTGAGACTGTTCTGAGCTTAATATTCTCCAAGAGAGAAACTATTATTGAAGCTGAACTTTTTAACCAAATCATTTTGAGAAGTAACTTTAGTTTCTTTCTTTAGTGAAGTGATCGTCCACACAACGTGAAAGAAACTTAACTGACAAAACTGTGGTTTACTTTAAGTTTTTTCAAGGATGTTTTATGTGCACGACCTGCTGCACCTCCAGCCACGGCTTTGTGTTTGTGGACGACACCACCCTCATCACCATGACGACACCACCCTCATCACCATGACGACACCACCCTCATCACCATGACGACACCACCCTCATCACCATGACACCACCCTCATCACCATGACGACACCACCCTCATCACCATGACACCACACTCATCACCATGACGACACCACCCTCATCACCATGACGACACCACCCTCATCACCATGACACCACCCTCATCACCATGACGACACCACCCTCATCACCATGACACCACACTCATCACCATGACGACACCACCCTCATCACCATGACGACACCACCCTCATCACCATGACACCACACTCATCACCATGACGACACCACCCTCATCACCATGACGACACCACCCTCATCACCATGACGACACCACCCTCATCACCATGACGACACCACCCTCATCACCATGACACCACCCTCATCACCATGACGACACCACCCTCATCACCATGACACCACACTCATCACCATGACGACACCACCCTCATCACCATGACGACAACACCCTCATCACCATGACACCACCCTCATCACCATGACGACACCACCCTCATCACCATGACGACACCACCCTCATCACCATGACACCACCCTCATCACCATGACGACACCACCCTCATCACCATGACGACACCTCCCTCATCACCATGACGACACCACCCTCATCACCATGACACCACCCTCATCACCATGACGACACCACCCTCATCACCATGACGACACCACCCTCATCACCATGACGACACCACCCTCATCACCATGACACCACCCTCATCACCATGACGACACCACCCTCATCACCATGACACCACCCTCATCACCATGACGACACCACCCTCATCACCATGACGACACCACCCTCATCACCATGACGACACCACCCTCATCACCATGACGACACCACCCTCATCACCATGACGACACCACCCTCATCACCATGACACCACCCTCATCACCATGACGACACCACCCTCATCACCATGACGACAACACCCTCATTACCATGACACCACCCTCATCACCATGACGACACCTCCCTCATCACCATGACGACACCACCCTCATCACCATGACACCACCCTCATCACCATGACGACACCACCCTCATCACCATGACACCACCCTCATCACCATGACACCACCCTCATCACCATGACGACACCACCCTCATCACCATGACACCACCCTCATCACCATGACGACACCACCCTCATCACCATGACACCACCCTCATCAACATGACACCACCCTCATCACCATGACGACACCACCCTCATCACCATGACGACACCACCCTCATCACCATGACGACACCACCCTCATCACCATGACGACACCACCCTCATCACCATGACACCACCCTCATCACCATGACGACACCACCCTCATCACCATGACGACAACACCCTCATCACCATGACGACACCACCCTCATCACCATGACGACACCACCCTCATCACCATGACGACACCTCCCTCATCACCATGACACCACCCTCATCACCATGACGACACCACCCTCATCACCATGACACCACCCTCATCACCATGACGACACCACCCTCATCACCATGACACCACCCTCATCACCATGACGACACCACCCTCATCACCATGACGACACCACCCTCATCACCATGACACCACCCTCATCACCATGACGACACCACCCTCATCACCATGACGACACCACCCTCATCACCATGACGACACCTCCCTCATCACCATGACGACACCACCCTCATCACCATGACACCACCCTCATCACCATGACGACACCACCCTCATCACCATGACACCACCCTCATCACCATGACACCACCCTCATCACCATGACAACACCACCCTCATCACCATGATGACACCACCCTCATCACCATGACACCACCCTCATCACCATGACACCACCCTCATCACCATGACGACACCACCCTCATCACCATGACACCACCCTCATCAACATGACACCACCCTCATCACCATGACGACACCACCCTCATCACCATGACAACACCACCCTCATCACCATGACACCACCCTCATCACCATGACGACACCACCCTCATCACCATGACGACACCACCCTCATCACCATGACGACACCACCCTCATCACCATGACGACACCACCCTCATCACCATGACGACACCACCCTCATCACCATGACGACACCACCCTCATCACCATGACGACACCACCCTCATCACCATGACACCACCCTCATCACCATGACGACACCACCCTCATCACCATGACGACACCTCCCTCATCACCATGACGACACCACCCTCATCACCATGACACCACCCTGATCACCATGACGACACCACCCTCATTACCATGACACCACCCTCATCACCATGACGACACCACCCTCATCACCATGACACCACCCTCATCACCATGACGACACCACCCTCATCACCATGACACCACCCTCATCACCATGACACCACCCTCATCACCATGACAACACCACCCTCATCACCATGACGACACCACCCTCATCACCATGACACCACCCTCATCACCATGACACCACCCTCATCACCATGACGACACCACCCTCATCACCATGACACCACCCTCATCACCATGACACCACCCTCATCACCATGACGACACCACCCTCATCACCATGACGACACCACCCTCATCACCATGACGACACCACCCTCATCACCATGACGACACCTCCCTCATCACCATGACGACACCACCCTCATCACCATGACGACACCACCCTCATCACCATGACGACACCTCCCTCATCACCATGACGACACCACCCTCATGGGGCTCATCTCAGACGGGGATGAGTCTGTTACAGGAGGTGGAGCGGCTGGTGCAGCAGTAACAACCTGGAGTTCAACGTCCAGAAGTCAGAGGAGATGATCGTGGACTTCAGGAAAGTCACAGCACCCGAGCCCCCCCCTCACCATCACAGACTCCCCCATCTCCACTGTGGACTCCCTCCACTTCCTCTGCACCACCATCACCAGGACCTCAAGTGGGAGGAGCCACCATCAGCTCCTCATCAAGAAGGCCCAGCAGAGGATGTACTTCCTGCAGCAGCTGAGGAAAGACAAGCTGATGATGGTGCAGTTCTACACGGCCATCATTGAGTCCATCTGTACTTACGATGTTACTGTACGATAGGGACACGCGCTGGAATAGTTTTTTAATTCAACTGTTTTTGACTTTTTTTCGGCTGGATTTGAGCGTTTTTCGTTGTGTTGTTGTGACGTGAGCTAGCTCCGAGCGAGCCCCCCCCCCCGCGCCCTCCGGCCGCGCTAAAGTACGGCGTGTCGTCGGTACACGTTTATATACACGTTTATATGAAAGAGGAACTTCACGAACGATCGGGACACGCACTGGAATCGCTTTAAATTAACTTGTTTTGACTTTATTCGGCTGGATTGAGTGTTTTCGTCGTGTCGTTGCGATGTGTCTTGGCTCTGAGTCCTCCGGCTCCGGTCCCGCCCCCCGGCTCCGGCCCCGCCCCCCGGCCGTACCGCGTTTACACAAAGGAGGAACTCATGAAACTGCAGAGAACAGTCGTCTTACCCGGAGATCGTCACGTTATCCCGGCGGACATCCTAAGGAAAACGCAACGAGGCAGACGGGCTGGACGTAAACTCCGAGAGAAGAGAGGGACAAACAGGAAGTCGGTTCCCGCCGTAGTCATGGGTAACGTGAGGTCCCTTCAAAATAAAATGACGGAAATAGCGAGCCTCATGCGGTCCCAGAGGATTTATAGGGACATCAGCATCTTGATTTTCACAGAGACCTGGTTAACAGCAGAAATGCCAGACTCTATTGTAGGTTTGGACAATTTTCATCTGCTGCGGTCGGACAGAACGAGAGAATGCGTGAAGAAGAGAGGTGGAGGTCTGGCTGTGTATGTGAACACGAGCTGGTCCAAACCCGAACACTGCACAGTGAAAGAGCAGCTATGTAACAAGGATATTGAACTATTGGCTATTGGCATGAGGCCATATTATCTGCCCCGGGAGTTCTCACATGTGATTTTGATCGCAGTCTATGTGGCCCCGTCTGCCAATGCTGAAGATGCTTGTGAAGCACTGCTCTCCTGTGGATGCAAACACAGCATCCACAGGCTCTCTTCCTCATCTCTGGTGACTTTAACCACGCTTCTCCCTCTTCTGTTCTACCAACATACACCCAGTATGTTACCTGCCCCACCAGAAACAATAGAATATTGGACTTGTTTTTTGCCAACACCAAAGAGGCTTATTCCTCTTCCCCCCTCCCTCCCCTGGGCAGCTCGGACCACAACCTTGTACATCTGAGGCCTGTGTATGAACCCATCGTGCGCAGGCAGCCTGTGGTGTCCCGTGAGGTGAGGATGTGGTCTGCTGAGAGCGAGGAGGCTCTGAGGGACTGCTTCAGCACCACTGTCTGGACTGAGCTTTATGGCCCACATGGGGAGGTCATCAACACCATCACAGAGTGCATCACGGACTACATCAACTTCTGTTTTGAGAACTTTGTTCCCTCCCGGACGGTGCGGTGTTTTCCAAACAACAAGCCATGGATTAACCATGAACTGAAGGCTCTGCTGAAGGAGAAGAAGAGAGCCTTCAGGTCAGGGAACAAGGAGGAGCTGAGGACTGTGCAGAAGGAGCTGAGGAGGAAGATCAGGCAGGCTGAGGCCGGCTACAAGAGGAGGATGGAGGAGCAGCTGCAGCAGAAGAACATTCAGGGAGTGTGGAGGAGCCTGAAAACCATCTCGGGCTTCAAAATCCCCCCTGCCCAGACAGAGGGGGATCTACAGTGGGTGAATGATTTAAATGCTCACTTCTTGAGGTTTGATCGGTCACCCGCCCCTCCCCCTGCACAGCTGCATGCTCCCTCTTCCACAGCTGGACAATGCCCTGCATCTGTTCCTCTTCGCTTATCTGCCCCGGACCATCAGCTCCCCACTTCGCCTGGACTCACCCATCCCCCCAGCACACGGTCCCCCTGCCAACCACTGACTGTCACAGCAGCACAGGTGAGGAGTGAGCTGAAGAGGATTAAAGTGAGGAAGGCAGCAGGACCTGATGGCATCAGCCCCAGGCTCCTTAAGTCCTGCGCAGATGAACTGTGTGGAGTTATGGAGCATGTCTTCAACATGAGCCTGAAGCTGAGGGTGGTACCACAGGTCTGAAGACCTCCTGTCTGGTACCTGTGCCTAAGACACCGCGCCCCAAAGACCTCAACAGCTTCAGGCCAGTGGCTCTCACGTCCCACCTGATGAAGACACTGGAGCGGCTAGTCCTGGACCACCTCCGCTCCACCGTGAGCTCAGCCATGGACCCGCTGCAGTTTGCATATCGGTCTGGCATCGGAGTGGAGGACACCGTCATCTCCCTGCTGCACCGCTCTCTCTCTCACCTGGAAAAGCCTGGCAGCTCTGTGAGGATTCTGTTCTTCGATCTTTCCAGCGCCTTCAACACCATCCAGCCGCTGCTCCTGAGGGACAAGCTGGAGACGGCTGGTGTGGAGTATGACCTGGCAGAGTGGATCCTGGACTACCTCACAGACCGACCCCAGTTTGTGAGAGCCCGGAACTGTGTGTCTGACACTCGGACCTGCAGTGTGGGGGCGCCCCAGGGCACTGTCCTCGCGCCCTTTCTCTTCACCCTTTACACTGCAGACTTCAGACATGACACGGACAGCTGTGTCCTGCAGAAGTTCTCTGACGACTCTGCCATCATCGGACTCATCACGGACGACGATGACGCGGAGTACAGAGGACTGGAGCAGGACTTTGTGGACTGGTGTCAGCGGAACCACCTCCTCATCAACGCGGGGAAGACCAAGGAGATGGTGGTGGATTTCCGCAGACGCCACCCCACTGCCCCCTCACCAGTGAACATCCAGGGACGGGACATTGAGAGAGTGACTCATACAAGTACCTGGGTGTTCATCTGAACCACAAACTGGACTGGACTCATAACACAGACGCACTGTACAGGAAGAGCCAGAGTCGGCTCTACCTCCTGAGGAGACTCAGGTCTTTTGGAGTGACAGGGCCACTCCTGAAGACCTTCTACGACTCTGTGGTGGCATCAGCTCCTGTATGGTGTGGTCTGCTGGAGCAGCAGCATCACAGAGAGGGAGAGGAAGAGGCTGGACAGAGTCATCAAGAAGTCCAGCTCCGTCCTGGGCTGTGCTCTGGACTCGGTGCAGTAGGTGGGGGACAGGAGGGTCCTGGCTAGATTCACATCTATGCTGGACCATGAGTGTCACCCCCTGCAGGACACTCTCTCCGCTCTGGAAAGCAGCTTCAGTGAGAGACTGATCCACCCTCGATGTGTGAAGGAAAGGTTCCGTAGGTCTTTCCTTCCTGCTGCTGTCAGACTTTATAACAAAAACTGTTAGTACTGAACACTCGCAATACTGACCTAACCTAATACTGATGTGCAATTCTGTCATAAGTGCAATTACTGTGAAATTCATGTGCAATTACTGTGAAATTCATGTGCAATCTATGTGCTGTCGTGACACATATTCATGTGCAATTACTGTCGGGATCACATGCAATGGTATTTATTTATTTATTTGTCTATGGGAGTTTTTATTTATTTATAGGAGATCTTCTACTGAAAGTGTTTTTCAGACTTCCTATAAGTGATCTGTTCTGTTCTTCTGTATCTACCTCTGTATCTACCTGCGTTGCACCAATGAAATTTCCCCATGTGGGACAATAAAGGAATATCTTATCTTATCCTCACCTCCTCCATCACCTCCTCCAACACCTCCTCCATCACCTCTTTCATCACCTCTTTCATCACCTCTTTCATCACCTCCTCCATCACCGTGTGGTACGCTGGAGCCACAGCCAGGGACAAACAGAGACTATAGCGCCCTCTGCTGAGAAGGTGATCTGCTACAGACTTCCATCTCTGCAGGACCTGTACGTCTCCAGGACTCTGGGACGAGCAGGTCTGATCACAGCCGACCCTTCTCACCCTGGACACGGACTATTTGAGCCACTCCCCTCAGGCAGGAGGCCACTCCCCTCAGACAGGAGGCCACTCCCCTCCTCATGCAGGAGGCCACTCCCCTCAGACAGGAGGCCACTCCCCTCCTCATGCAGGAGGCCACTCCCCTCAGACAGGAGGCCACTCCCCTCTGGCAGGAGGCCACTCCCCTCAGGCAGGAGGCCACTCCCCTCAGGCAGGAGGCCACTCCCCTCAGACAGGAGGCCACTCCCCTCATGCAGGAGGCCACTCCCCTCAGACAGGAGGCCACTCCCCTCTGGCAGGAGGCCACTCCCCTCAGACAGGAGGCCACTCCCCTCACTCCCCTCTGGCAGGAGGCCACTCCCCTCTGGCAGGAGGCCACTCCCCTCAGGCAGGAGGCTTCGGTCCATCAGGACCAGAACCTCTCGTCACAAGAACAGGTTCTTTCCCTCTGCTGTTGGACTCATGAACACTTCATAAGCACTTTGCACTCACTGCACTCTCACTTGTTATTGCACTACATAACTTTATGTTTTATTATGTACATATCATGCCGTTTTTTATTGTATTATGTTTGTTGTTTGTGATGCATCAGGACAAGTTCCTGTTTGTGAATTTTGTTCATTGACAAATGGCAATAAACGTGATTCTGATTAAAGGTTTGGTATCACATGACATCACATGCAGAGTACTCTGTTCCCTTTATTTAGTTATGAATTATCATCTATAATTATTAATAATCCAGATTTTCTTAAATAAAAGAGCTCTCAACGCTCAGATGAAAATGACCTCAAAATGCTGGAGTGAACTGACTTTGAGGTTTGAACGCTGCTGACACGTGTGAACTGACCGGGTCAAAGGTGATGAACTGACCGGGTCAAAGGTCAACATTTCAGTCAAACTATCTGTCCAATATTTAAGAGTCCAGAGCAACAAACATGACGATACGACGACAAACTACCTCAAAGAACTGTGAAAACCAGAGAACGTCTGGGCTCAGATTTACCATGAAATGAGTTCTTCTTTCTGAATAATCCATAGTTTGTACTTGGAGCATAAAGGTCCCCAAAGTGTGGTCCCAGTCCCTGGTTCCTACTGAGAACACACGTCAAGTGGAAACTGGAATTCCAGTCGTTAAGAAGTGTGTCTGTGTCTTCCTGGTTCTTCTCGGCTCCTGCTCATGGCCTGAAGCAGCATTTGTGGAAGAACTCGGACAAAAACATGAATTTTCATGCATTTATTTTTATTTTAAATGTACAAAGTGAACACACAAAATAACAGCAGAAATAAAGCACAGTCTGGTCTAAATCAGGGAAACGCAAATCAATCCTTCCATCTCAAAGCTTCTTTAAACACGTATTCAGTACAAAAAGTACAACAAAGCATGTAGTAGTACAACAAAGCATGTAGTAGTACAACAAAGCATGTAGTAGTACAACAAAGCATGTAGTAGTACAACAAAGCATGTAGTAGTACAACAAAGCATGTAGTAGTACAACAAAGCATGTAGTAGTACAACAAAGCATGTAGTAGTACAACAAAGCATGTAGTAGTACAACAAAGCATGTAGTAGTAGTACAACAAAGCATGTAGTAGTACAACAAAGCATGTAGTAGTAGTACAACAAAGCATGTAGTAGTAGTACAACAAAGCATGTAGTAGTACAACAAAGCATGTAGTAGTACAACAAAGCATGTAGTAGTACAACAAAGCATGTAGTAGTAGTACAACAAAGCATGTAGTAGTACAACAAAGCATGTAGTAGTACAACAAAGCATGTAGTAGTACAACAAAGCATGTAGTAGTAGTACAACAAAGCATGTAGTAGTACAACAAAGCATGTAGTAGTACAACAAAGCATGTAGTAGTAGTACAACAAAGCATGTAGTAGTACAACAAAGCATGTAGTAGTAGTACAACAAAGCATGTAGTAGTACAACAAAGCATGTAGTAGTAGTACAACAAAGCATGTAGTAGTAAAACAAAGCATGTAGTAGTAGTACAACAAAGCATGTAGTAGTAGTACAACAAAGCATGTAGTAGTACAACAAAGCATGTAGTAGTACAACAAAGCATGTAGTAGTACAACAAAGCATGTAGTAGTAGTACAACAAAGCATGTAGTAGTACAACAAAGCATGTAGTAGTAGTACAACAAAGCATGTAGTAGTACAACAAAGCATGTAGTAGTACAACAAAGCATGTAGTAGTACAACAAAGCATGTAGTAGTACAACAAAGCATGTAGTAGTAGTACAACAAAGCATGTAGTAGTACAACAAAGCATGTAGTAGTACAACAAAGCATGTAGTAGTACAACAAAGCATGTAGTAGTAGTACAACAAAGCATGTAGTAGTAGTACAACAAAGCATGTAGTAGTACAACAAAGCATGTAGTAGTAGTACAACAAAGCATGTAGTAGTACACAAACTAAAGCCTTCATAAAGACACAAATGGCGTGTGTAAACAGGCGTGTACATAAAGGCACAGAGTGATTATATTCAGAGCTAATACTGTTCCCGTCTCACACTCATCTCAACTCTCCAGTGGATAGTTTTGACCACAAGAGCAGGTATTTGTACTTTCTACTGCACTTCATTTGGTTTGAGTGGTTATTGTAGCACCTTCGTGGACACGTCTGAAGGTCTGGAGCTCAAGGCAAACTAAAATATATACATCAAATTCATACAAAGAAACTGACCTTCAGCAAATTCTTTATCAATCTCACTCCATTGACACTTAAACTGTACATTAAGAGTACATTTTTAAACTTATAGTAGACTTTTGATGTGATACTTTCGAGTCACGTTTCGCTCGTGTATCTGTTCGTTCATCGCAGTAACAGGAGTACTTCATCCAGCACTGCAGTTCAGGACAAACGTCTTCTTCATGATGGGACCAAATGTTGACTCAGAACGTCAGAGCGAACGCTCCAAAAGCTTTATGTATATGAATATATATGAATATATATGTGGGACTATTGCATATATAAGGAGTCAAATGCAACTACAGAACACGTGTATTTGGCACTGTTTGGTTTAGTGTCGTGTGCAGGCCATTGAGGCAGGTGTGTGTGTGCGCGCGCGCGCGTGCGTGTGTGTGCCTCTGTCTTGATTAGCGCATCATCCTGAAGTTGCTGCTGCCGTCGAGAGGCGACACCATGATGCGTGCAGAGCCGAAGGACAGCAGGGGGCGCCACTTGTTCCTCCAAATGACATTACACACTCTGAAGACGAAGAGCACGCACGCCACCACCAACAGCGCAACTGCAAAGACCACACAACAACACACAACGGAACGCTTTTAGACCTCAGTTAGTCCCAGAAAAGTCTACGGTTTAACTGGTTTAACTGGTTTATCTGGTTTATCTGGTTTATCTGCTCTGAAACTGGTTATGAGCTGGTTCTCTGAGTCTAGATTTAGACCAGATTAGGTCTTGATGTAGACCTGGTTTGGTCCTATTCAAGTTCTGGTCTACTCAGTTTAGTTCATGGGTTCAGTCATAGAACAGTCATTGTTTAGGCCTTGATTTAACTAGTTAAATCTAACTATCTAACTGATTTAACTAGTTAACACGTTATCTACCCATCACTATGGTTTAGTCCTGAACTAGGTTTGGTTTAGTCCTGGTTTAGACGAGGACTAGTCATGTTTAGACTAAGTTATGCGTAGTTTTCTTCGAGTTTCTTTTAGACAGAACTTGTAAGGTGCAGTAAATGAGAGCGGCGCTGGTGAAGCGTGAGACTGACCCATGAAGATGGAGTTGGGCGTGGGGTCAGCGAAGTTGTAGTGTTTGGTGATGTTTCCCACCAGAGCCACGATAACCACAGGGTACACGGTGACGATGTAGCGCACCCAGCGATCCAGCACCCAGTTCTCTAGAATGAACCTGACAGAACAGGACAGGAGTCAGGCTGATGCTAACACGGCTGATGCTAACACGGCTGGAGCTAACACGGCTGGAGCTAACACGGCTGATGCTAACACGGCTGATGCTAACACGGCTGGAGCTAACACGGCTGATGCTAACACGGCTGGAGCTAACACGGCTGATGCTAACACGGCTGATGCTAACACGGCTGGAGCTAACACGGCTGATGCTAACACGGTTGATGCTAACACGGCTGGAGCTAACACGGCTGGAGCTAACACGGCTGATGCTAACACGGCTGATGCTAACACGGCTGGAGCTAACACGGCTGATGCTAACACGGCTGGAGCTAACACGGCTGATGCTAACACGGCTGATGCTAACACGGCTGGAGCTAACACGGCTGATGCTAACACGGTTGATGCTAACACGGCTGGAGCTAACACGGCTGGAGCTAACACGGCTGATGCTAACACAGCTGGAGCTAACACGGCTGGAGCTAAAACGGCTGATGCTAACACGGTTGGAGCTAACACGGCTGATGCTAACACAGCTGATGCTAACAAGGCTGGAGCTAACACGGCTGGAGCTAACACGGCTGGAGCTAACACGGCTGATCTGATGCTAACACGGCTGGAGCTAACACGACTGATGCTAACACTGCTGATGCTAACGAGGCTGGAGCTAACACGGCTGAGCTAACACGGCTGGAGCTAACACGGCTGATGCTAACACGGCTGGAGCTAACACGGCTGATGCTAACACGGCTGATGCTAACACGGCTGATGCTAACACGGCTGGAGCTAACACGGCTGGAGCTAACACGGCTGATGCTAACACGGCTGGAGCTAACACGGCTGGAGCTAACACGGCTGGAGCTAACACGGCTGATGCTAACACGGCTGGAGCTAACACGGCTGGAGCTAACACGGCTGATGCTAACACGGCTGATGCTAACACGGCTGATGCTAACACGGCTGATGCTAACACGGTTGGAGCTAACACGGCTGATGCTAACACGGCTGGAGCTAACACGGCTGGAGCTAACACGGCTGGAGCTAACACGGCTGATGCTAACACGGCTGATGCTAACACGGCTGATGCTAACACGGTTGGAGCTAACACGGCTGATGCTAACAAGGCTGATGCTAACACGGTTGGAGCTAACACGGCTGGAGCTAACACGGCTGGAGCTAACACGGCTGGAGCTAACACGGCTGATGCTAACACGGCTGATGCTAACACGGCAGGAGCTAACACGGCTGGAGCTAACACGGCTGGAGCTAACACGGCTGATGCTAACACGGCTGATGCTAACACGGCTGGAGCTAACACGGCTGGAGCTAACACGGCTGATGCTAACACGGCTGATGCTAACACGGCTGATGCTAACACGGCTGGAGCTAACACGGCTGATGCTAACACGGCTGGAGCTAACACGGCTGGAGTTAACACGGCTGATGCTAACACGGCAGGAGCTAACACGGCTGGAGCTAACACGGCTGGAGCTAACACGGCTGATGCTAACACGGCTGATGCTAACACGGCTGGAGCTAACACGGCTGGAGCTAACATGGCTGGAGCTAACACAGCTGATGCTAACACGGCTGATGCTAACACGGCTGATGCTAACACGGCTGATGCTAACACGGCTGGAGCTAACACGGCTGATGCTAACACGGCTGGAGCTAACACGGCTGGAGTTAACACGGCTGATGCTAACACGGCAGGAGCTAACACGGCTGGAGCTAACACGGCTGGAGCTAACACGGCTGATGCTAACACGGCTGATGCTAACACGGCTGGAGCTAACACGGCTGGAGCTAACATGGCTGGAGCTAACACAGCTGATGCTAACACGGCTGATGCTAACACGGCTGATGCTAACACGGCTGATGCTAACACGGCAGGAGCTGCGGTGCGTCCTCGCTGACCTGGCTCCGCCTCCGATCGCTGGATTGTGTTTCACTCGGTTAAACATTAGTGACAGTTATTTGACGTAAACACTCTTTTGAAAGAGTATTTGTTGAATTAATAATAATAATAATAATAATAATAATAATAATATTATTATATGTGATGAAACTCTTTACCAGGTCACAATCTCGCCAAAGAGGATGCAGAGGGAGGCGGTGGCGGCCGTGCTCCGGGCCACGCCCCACAGCTGCAGCACCACAGCAAAGTTAATGAGAGAAGCGATGGACGTCCAGGTGGTGTACAAGGCCAGACCATTCTGTACCTGAACAGAAACAACACCATCGTATTACTGCCATTTCAGGAGGACATATGACTTATTTAGGCTTTTGGTAAAGCTAAGTTTAGTCTTACACAATGAATAATTAGTTTGATTAAAATGTGTATAAAGACATGACTTTATGCAGCAATACATTTCCTCCTGAACGCTTTACATTAGGTGCCTGATGCCATCAGGTGGTAACAGTGAGGTACAGCATGGCACTCACAGATGCTTTCCAAACATAAGGTGCTGAAATGATCAGAGTCCAAAGGAAGGTTCAGCTAAGCATCATTCAGGAGTCTCCAGAGCCCATAGTATCATCCAAGCAGCTCTTTAAAGCTCTTTAAAGTCAATATACCTTCAGTAGACTTGCCCAGGGCTCTCGTTTATACAAGAGTACGTGGAACTGTATAAGTACGTGTGGACAAAGCCTCTGTGCGCACTGTAGCAGGTCGTCCTCACGGGCCACGCCCGGAGCAGTAATGCGCTCATGTCACGACTCTGCACGTGCTCCTCTCCTCAAACTGCCCTGACACCCTCATCACTCCCCAGTGTTGTAGCCCTGATGGCACATATCTGAGTTCACACTGAAGTCCTGCACTACATATGTACTACATATGTACTACATACATCTATGAGCAGAAAACATACAACATAAACAAAGCATCTCAAACTGTCAATGCGTTTGTCCTGAGGGCTGTTCCTCTCCTCAAACTGCCCTGAGCCTGTCCTCCTATTGAGCCTGTCCTCCTGTCGAGCCTGTCCTCCTATTGAGCCTGTCCTCCTGTCGAGCCTGTCCTCCTGTCGAGCCTGTCCTCCTGTCGAGCCTGTCCTCCTATTGAGCCTGTCCTCCTTTGTTTGAGCCTGTCCTCCTGTCGAGCCTGTCCTCCTGTCGAGCCTGTCCTCCTATTGAGCCTGTCCTCCTTTGTTTGAGCCTGTCCTCCTGTCGAGCCTGTCCTCCTGTCGAGCCTGTCCTCCTTTGTTTGAGCCTGTCCTCCTTTGTTTGAGCCTGTCCTCCTGTCGAGCCTGTCCTCCTTTGTTTGAGCCTGTCCTCCTTTGTTTGAGCCTGTCCTCCTTTGTTTGAGCCTGTCCTCCTTTGTTTGAGCCCGTCCTCCTTTGTTTGAGCCTGTCCTCCTTTGTTTGAGCCTGTCCTCCTGTCGAGCTGTCCTCCTGTCGAGCTTGTCCTCCTGTCGAGCCTGTCCTCCTGTCGAGCCTGTCCTCCTTTGTTTGAGCCTGTCCTCCTTTGTTTGAGCCTGTCCTCCTTTGTTTGAGCCTGTCCTCCTGTCGAGCCTGTCCTCCTGTCGAGCCTGTCCTCCTTTGTTTGAGCCTGTCCTCCTTTGTTTGAGCCTGTCCTCCTTTGTTTGAGCCTGTCCTCCTGTCGAGCTGTCCTCCTGTCGAGCCTGTCCTCCTGTCGAGCCTGTCCTCCTTTGTTTGAGCCTGTCCTCCTTTGTTTGAGCCTGTCCTCCTTTGTTTGAGCCTGTCCTCCTTTGTTTGAGCCTGTCCTCCTGTCGAGCCTGTCCTCCTGTCGAGCTGTCCTCCTGTCGAGCCTGTCCTCCTGTCGAGCCTGTCCTCCTGTCGAGCTGTCCTCCTGTCGAGCCTGTCATTTAAACCCGTGCTTGACTCCCTCAGAGTGGCAGTACCATCCAGCGCAGGCAGCGCAGGTCCCGGCGGTAGTAGGTCTTCAGCCACAGCCCGTAGTAGTCCGTGGCCCAGCAGCAGGAGAACAGCACACAGTAGTTTGTCAGAGCGATGAAGATCAGGACCACCAGGGCGCCCAGCATCACCCTGACAGGGGCAAACAGCACACGGTCAGAACACGGTCAGCACACGGTCAGAACACGGTCAGAACACGGTCAGAACACGGTCAACACACGGTCAGAACACGGTCAGAACATGGTCAACACACGGTCAGCACACGGTCAGAACACGGTCAGAACACAGTCAGAACACGGTCAGAACACGGTCAGAACACGGTCAGAACATGGTCAACACACGGTCAGAACACGGTCAGCACACGGTCAGCACACGGTCAGAACATGGTCAACACACGGTCAGAACACGGTCAGAACATGGTCAACACACGGTCAGCACACGGTCAGAACACGGTCAGAACACAGTCAGAACACGGTCAGAACACGGTCAGAACATGGTCAACACACGGTCAGAACACGGTCAGCACACGGTCAGCACACGGTCAGAACACGGTCAGCACACGGTCAGAACACGGTCAGAACACGGTCAGCACACGGTCAGCACACGGTCAGAACATGGTCAACACACGGTCAGAACACGGTCAGCACACGGTCAGCACACGGTCAGAACATGGTCAACACACGGTCAGAACACGGTCAGCACACGGTCAGAACACGGTCAGAACATGGTCAACACACGGTCAGCACACGGTCAGAACACGGTCAGAACACAGTCAGAACACGGTCAGAACACGGTCAGAACATGGTCAACACACGGTCAGAACACGGTCAGCACACGGTCAGCACACGGTCAGAACACGGTCAGAACACGGTCAGAACACGGTCAGCACACGGTCAGCACACGGTCAGAACACGGTCAGAACACGGTCAGCACACGGTCAGCACACGGTCAGAACATGGTCAACACACGGTCAGAACACGGTCAGCACACGGTCAGCACACGGTCAGAACACGGTCAGAACACGGTCAACACACGGTCAGAACACGGTCAGAACACGGTCAGCACACGGTCAGCACACGGTCAGAACAC
>NW_027315746.1:34333479-34560979 GCF_026437365.1 Eucyclogobius newberryi | reverse complement strand
GGAGGATTCTGTCTCCAGAAGCTTCAGAAGACGACATTTCAGCTGCAGTAACTCACAGGTTTGACTCTGACTAAATCTAGTATTGTGTCACCATGGCAACAGTGGACCAGCCCTCCCCATGGTTCCCCCAGCACATGTCACTGCAGGACTCAGTTCATTACAGAAAAGTTAAGTATGGAAACCTCAAAATGACAAGAAACAAAATGACCATGAATCCATTTCCTGTGAAGCTAGTGTTAGCTAGCCTGGAATGACCCTGGTGTTTGTTTCCATGGTAACGACACTGCTACTAATGATATATAATTACATTATACATGTTAAAACCAAGTCTAAGGCGTTCTAAATGGGTGCCATCCCATGTTTCCATGGTAACAGTAGTTTAGTGTTGGGATGAAAGGCTAAACTGTGGCGTGTGCAGTTCCTCTTTGTCTCTGCTGTTTGTGACAGTAACGAGATAAACCCGCAGTAACGAGATGAATCCGCAGTAACGAGATGAACCCCAGTAACGAGATGAACCCCAGTAACGAGATGAACCCGCAGTAACGAGATGAACCCCAGTAACGAGATGAACCCACAGAAGTAACGAGATGAACCCGCAGTAACGAGATGAACCCCAGTAACGAGATGAACCCGCTGTAACGAGATGAACCCGCAGTAACGAGATGAACCCACAGAAGTAACGAGATGAACCCACAGAAGTAACGAGATGAACCAGCAGTAACGAGATGAACCCGCAGTAACGAGATGAACCCCAGTAACGAGATGAACCCCAGTAACGAGATGAACCCACAGAAGTAACGAGATGAACCCGCAGTAACGAGATGAACCCCAGTAACGAGATGAACCCACAGAAGTAACGAGATGAACCAGCAGTAACGAGATGAACCCGCAGTAACGAGATGAACCCGCTGTAACGAGATGAACCCGCAGTAACGAGATGAACCCACAGAAGTAACGAGACGAACCCACAGAAGTAACGAGATGAACCAGCAGTAACGAGATGAACCCGCAGTAACGAGATGAATCCGCTGTAACGAGATGAACCCGCAGTAACGAGATGAACCCACAGAAGTAACGAGATGAACCCACAGAAGTAACGAGATGAACCCGCTGTAACGAGATGAACCCGCTGAAGTAACGAGGTGAACCCGCAGTAGTAACGAGGTGAACCCGCTAAAGTAACGAGATGAACCCGCTAAAGTAACGAGATGAACCCGCAGTAACGAGATGAACCCGCTGTAACGAGATGAACCCGCAGTAACGAGATGAACCCACAGAAGTAACGAGATGAACCCACAGAAGTAACGAGATGAACCAGCAGTAACGAGATGAACCCGCAGTAACGAGATGAACCCGCAGTAACGAGATGAACCCACAGAAGTAACGAGATGAACCCGCTGTAACGAGATGAACCCGCTGAAGTAACGAGGTGAACCCGCAGTAGTAACGAGGTGAACCCGCTAAAGTAACGAGATGAACCCGCTAAAGTAACGAGATGAACCCGCAGTAACGAGATGAACCCGCTGTAACGAGATGAACCCGCAGTAACGAGATGAACCCACAGAAGTAACGAGATGAACCCACAGAAGTAACGAGATGAACCAGCAGTAACGAGATGAACCCGCAGTAACGAGATGAATCCGCTGTAACGAGATGAACCCGCAGTAACGAGATGAACCCACAGAAGTAACGAGATGAACCCACAGAAGTAACGAGATGAACCCGCTGTAACGAGATGAACCCGCTGAAGTAACGAGGTGAACCCACAGTAGTAACGAGGTGAACCCGCTAAAGTAACGAGATGAACCCGCTAAAGTAATGAGATGAACCCGCTAAAGTAACGAGGTGAACCCGCAGTAACGAGATGAACCCGCTGTAACGAGATGAACCCGCAGTAACGAGATGAACCCGCTGTAACGAGATGAACCCGCTGTAACGAGATAAACCAGGTGAAGTAACGAGATGAACCCGCAGAAGTAACGAGGTGAACCCGCAGTAACGAGATGAACCCGCAGTAGTAACGAGATGAACCCGCAGTAACGTGATGAACCTACAGTAACGAGGTGAACCCGCAGTAACGAGATGAACCCGCTAAAGTAACGAGGTGAACCCGCTGTAACGAGATGAACCCGCAGTAACGAGATGAACCAGCTGAAGTAACGAGATGAACCCGCTGAAGTAACGAGATGAACCCGCTGAAGTAACGAGATGAACCCGCTGTAACGAGATGAACCTGCTAAAGTAACGAGATGAACCCGCTAAAGTAACGAGGTGAACCCGCAGTAACGAGATGAACCAGCAGTAACGAGATGAACCCGCTGAAGTAACGAGATGAACCAGCAGTAACGAGATGAACCAGAGGTAACGAGATGAACCAGAGGTAACGAGATGAACCCGCTGAAGTAACGAGATGAACCAGAGGTAACGAGATGAACCAGAGGTAACGAGATAACCCCGCAGAAGTAACGAGATGAACCCGCAGTAACGAGATGAACCAGAGGTAACGAGATGAACCAGAGGTAACGAGATGAACCAGCAGAAGTAACGAGATGAACCAGAAGTAACGAGATGAACCAGAGGTAACGAGATGAACCCGCTGAAGTAACGAGATGAACCAGAGGTAACGAGATAACCCCGCAGAAGTAACGAGATGAACCCGCAGTAACGAGATGAACCAGAGGTAACGAGATGAACCAGAGGTAACGAGATAAACCCGCAGAAGTAACGTTCCTTCTAGAACACTTTTCAGACTCACGTTTTCCTGCTCCGGCCAAAGCGTTGACGAGAATGACAAAGGCGTAAACCACCGCGCACAGGACGATGACGACGATCCTCGGACAACTTTTCTCCTTCATGTTCCCGGTTTGGTGTTTGTTTCACTTTTAAAGGCAGAAGAGAGTGGACACGGCGGACACGGCGGACACACTGCTGCACGCGCTCTGGGACAGGCACGTTTGACTAGAGGAGCGTTCACGTGTCATTTCATGATGGTAAACTCCCACTGTACCGCCCACTTTTACACAACCACAACATACCCGTGTTTACCCGCGTTTATCCCGTGTTTACCCGCGTTTATCCCGTGTTTACCCGCGTTTACCCGTGTTTACCCGTGTTTACCCGCGTTTACCCGTGTTTACCCGCGTTTACCCGTGTTTACCCGCGTTTATCCCGTGTTTACCCGCGTTTATCCCGTGTTTACCCGCGTTTATCCCGTGTTTACCCGCGTTTATCCCGTGTTTACCCGTGTTTACCCGCGTTTACCCGTGTTTACCCGTGTTTACCCGCGTTTACCCGTGTTTACCCGTGTTTACCCGCGTTTACCCGTGTTTACCCGCGTTTACCCGTGTTCCAAACGTAAATATTCTTAAATCAACAAATGTTGAACTGATTATTAATATTAATCTTTTGTTTTAAAGGAAGCGCGTAGTCCGTGCTCTCAGTTTTATAAAATGTGCTACAATCTCAAAGGAAAATCTAAATCTTAAATATAGCTCCTTTAAAGAGGCAATATGTAACTTTTCTGGTGGATGGTCCACCACCTTCTTGTTTCCATGGAGATGTAAATAGGGCTTTCTTGTTTAGCTGGGCCTCACCTGGATGATGAGCTGCGACAGAGGCGGAGCTACAAGTCTGCTGTGAAGACAAGTGTGTGAGTGCACAAGGGCACAAGGGCACAAGGGCACAGGGAGGTGAACACCCGCACTTAGAGTGTTGTGAATGCGCTAAAGAAAAACAGTGGCATAAAACAGCTGTAATTACAGTTATAAGACCTCAGAGGAGCGGCGGCTCCAGCTGGTTCTTCCTGTTTGGATTTCACCAGCTTTTAAAGCGACTCAAGACAAAGTCCAACGCAAACCTCCAGTTCATCGTTCAAGTTACAGGCCTCACCTACACGGCCTGTCCCAAACCAGCTTCAGTGTGTCATTATTCCTCACACAGAGTGTCATTGTTCCTCGTACAGATCTTCAGTGTGTCATTGTTCCTCACACAGATCTTCAGTGTCATTGTTCCTCACACAGATCTTCAGTGTGTCATTATTCCTCACACAGAGTGTCATTGTTCCTCACACAGATCTTCAGTGTGTCATTGTTCCTCACACAGATCTTCAGTGTGTCATTGTTCCTCACACAGATCTTCAGTGTGTCATTGTTCCTCACACAGATCTTCAGTGTGTCATTGTTCCTCACACAGATCTTCAGTGTGTCGTTATTCCTCACACAGATCTTCAATGTGTCATTGTTCCTCACACAGATCTTCAGTGTGTCATTGTTCCTCACACAGATCTTCAGCTTGTCATTGTTCCTCACACAGATCTTCAGTGTGTCATTGTTCCTCACACAGATCTTCAGCTTGTCATTGTTCCTCACACAGATCTTCAGTGTGTCATTATTCCTCACACAGATCTTCAGCGTGTCATTGTTCCTCACACAGATCTTCAGTGTGTCATTGTTCCTCACACAGATCTTCAGTGTGTCATTGTTCCTCACACAGATCTTCAGCGTGTCATTGTTCCTCACACAGAGTTCAATTTTGTGTTTTACAGATCCACCTTCAGCTGGAGTCACGTGAACCCGCGTCATGCCACGCCCCCAAACGCCATAAAAGGGCCATTCAAAGTGACTCATACAAAGTGACTTATACAAAGTGACTTATACAAAGTGACTCATACAAAGTGACTCATACAAAGTGACTCATACAAAGTGACTCATACAAAGTGACTCATACAAAGTGACTCATACAAAGTGACTCATACAAAGTGACTCATACAAAGTGACTTATACAAAGTGACTTATACAAAGTGACTTATACAAAGTGACTCATACAAAGTGACTCATACAAAGTGACTCATACAAAGTGACTCATACAAAGTGACTCATACAAAGTGACTCATACAAAGTGACTCATACAAAGTGACTCATACAAAGTGACTTATACAAAGTGACTTATACAAAGTGACTTATACAAAGTGACTCATACAAAGTGACTCATACAAAGTGACTCATACAAAGTGACTTATACAAAGTGACTTATACAAAGTGACTTATACAAAGTGACTCATACAAAGTGACTCATACAAAGTGACTCATACAAAGTGACTTATACAAAGTGACTTATACAAAGTGACTCATACAAAGTGACTCATACAAAGTGACTCATACAAAGTGACTTATACAAAGTGACTTATACAAAGTGACTTATACAAAGTGACTCATACAAAGTGACTCATACAAAGTGACTCATACAAAGTGACTCATACAAAGTGACTCATACAAAGTGACTTATACAAAGTGACTTATACAAAGTGACTTATACAAAGTGACTTATACAAAGTGACTTATACAAAGTGACTTATACAAAGTGACTTATACAAAGTGACTCATACAAAGTGACTCATACAAAGTGACTTATACAAAGTGACTTATGAAAGAGATGTACATAAACATGAGGCCGTAATCCTGGGTTTGACCGGGACACGTGGGAGAGGGAGGGGCCGACACATGACACATACACAAATGTGATTACAACCACTCCTTTCAAATTTACTTTTAAAAGGAAAGTGTTTCAGTACTTAATACTTTTTAGACAGTTTATTTTGCAGATATAGTTTTAGTTGTGCTTCAGACTCTTATATTAGAGATAAGATATTAGAGATAAGATAATTAGAGGTCTAAATGGTCAAAGGAGGGGCACTAGGAGAGAGCCTTGGGAACTTCTGTTTAAATGTGACCATCTCCCTGAATAAAATGATTTTGGGCTAAAAGATGTATTTGCTGACAATTTCCTGAATCAAATACTTCCTCAAACTCTCTTCACTTCTGCTCCTCTCCACTAGTGTGTCCAGACTGAGCAGTACTGCAGAGAGAACGACCACGTATGGCACAGAGGGCACAAGCAGCTTCATAAATGAGGCCCCAGCTCTGCAGAAGGGCGGGGCCTGCTCACAGTGCACAGTGCTCTGCAGAAGGGCGGGGCCTACTCACAGTGCTCTGCAGAAGGGCGGGGCCTGCTCACAGTGCTCTGCAGAAGGGCGGAGCCTGCTCACAGTGCTCTGCAGAAGGGCGGGGCCTGCTCACAGTGCTCTGCAGAAGGCCGGGGCCTGCTCACAGTGCTCTGCAGAAGGGCGGGGCCTGCTCACAGTGCTCTGCAGAAGGGCGGGGCCTGCTCACAGTGCTCTGCAGAAGGGCGGGGCCTGCTCACAGTGCTCTGCAGAAGGGCGGGGCCTGCTCACAGTGCTCTGCAGAAGGCCGGGGCCTGCTCACAGTGCTCTGCAGAAGGGCGGGGCCTGCTCACAGTGCTCTGCAGAAGGCCGGGGCCTGCTCACAGTGCACTGCAGAAGGGCGGGGCCTGCTCACAGTGCTCTGCAGAAGGCCGGGGCCTGCTCACAGTGCTCTGCAGAAGGGCGGGGCCTGCTCACAGTGCTCTGCAGAAGGGCGGGGCCTGCTCACAGTGCTCTGCAGAAGGGCGGGGCTGCTCAGTGACAATGCAAGTATTTGAGCAGTTAAAACACTTCATGTGAATGTAAGATCTGTTCAGTACCGTTCAGTGACACACAGCAGGGAGAGCAGTGTGCAGGTAGAACACAGACCTTTCAACTGACAACACATGGACTTCATAAGTAAACTGAGGGCCACGTCTCCATCCCCGTCTTCAGACCACGCCTCTATTACCCAGAAGCCTTCTTACACCAGTCTAACGCCTCAGTCAGACTCTGTTCTCTCGACCCGCCCTTCCTCTCCTTGTAATAGGCTTCTTTCAGTATCCGCTCTTCTAAGAGGTGGCTAAGAAGGGGCTCCTGAAGCAGCTGGACCGATCGCAGAGACGGAGCCCCCACCCTGAGGGCCTCCAGCGTCCATCTCACGTCATAAAATAATTGTTGTTGCACATCTTGTGGTTGAGTGGTCTTTGCTAATGAAAGGTTGATGTCTTTGGTGTTGAACATCAGCACTTCTGAGGGTCTTTATACTTATACTTATACTTTTACTGTACAGTACTTATATAACAAGTGCTTATATAAGTACAGTACTTATATAACAAGTGCTTATATAAGTACAGTACTTATATAACAAGTGCTTATATATAGACTTCCCACAACCAAAAGAAAGTCTTCTGTTTTAGGTCAAATCTCTTACACACAGTGGCTGCACATACACTCCTTATGCTTTTATCAGAGATGATGGAACATTGAACTGGTCATTATTAGTTTAGGATGTTCTTTTCTGCCTCTTCACTGAGCAGGGAAAAGAAGTGTTCAGTGGACAGACAGATTCAAACCAGCTGAGGAATGTTACACATAAAACTCCATCTCCATCTGGAGCTCCTCACCACCAGGTCTGAGCAGACACAGGGCCAAACGTTCAGATGTGAGGAGAGAAGGAGCTACACTGGAGAGGAGAGGAGCTACACTGGAGAGGAGAGGAGCTACACTGGAGAGAAGGAGCTACACTGGAGAGGAGAGGAGCTACACTGGAGAGGAGGGGCTACACTGGAGAGGAGGAGCTACACTGGAGAGAAGGAGCTACATTGGAGAGGAGGGGCTACACTGGAGAGGAGGGGCTACACTGGAGAGGAGGAGCTACACTGGAGAGAAGGAGCTACACTGGAGAGGAGAGGAGCTACACTGGAGAGGAGAGGAGCTACACTGGAGAGGAGAGGAGCTACACTGGAGAGGAGGGGCTACACTGGAGAGGAGGAGCTACACTGGAGAGGAGAGGAGCTACACTGGAGAGGAGGGGCTACACTGGAGAGGAGGAGCTACACTGGAGAGGAGGGGCTACACTGGAGAGGAAAGGAGCTACACTGGAGAGGAGAGGAGCTACACTGGAGAGGAGGAGCTACACTGGAGAGGAGGAGCTACACTGGAGATGAGGAGCTATACTGGAGAGGAGGAGCTACACTGGAGAGGAGAGGAGCTACACTGGAGAGGAGGGGCTACACTGGAGAGGAGGGGCTACACTGGAGATGAGGGGCTACACTGGAGAGGAGGAGCTACACTGGGGAGGAGAGGAGCTACACTGGAGAGGAGGGGCTACACTGGAGAGGAGGGGCTACACTGGAGAGGAGGAGCTATAGTGGAGAGGAGGAGCTACACTGGAGAGGAGGAGCTATACTGGAGAGGAGGGGCTACACTGGAGAGGAGGGGCTACACTGGAGAGGAGAGGAGCTACACTGGAGAGGAGGGGCTACACTGGAGAGGAGGGGCTATACTGGAGAGGAGGGGCTACACTGGAGAGGAGGGGCTACACTGGAGAGGAGGAGCTACACTGGAGAGGAGAGGAGCTACACTGGAGAGGAGGGGCTACACTGGAGAGGAGGGGCTACACTGGAGAGGAGGAGCTACAGTGGAGAGGAGGAGCTACACTGGAGAGGAGGAGCTATACTGGAGAGGAGGAGCTACACTGGAGAGGAGGGGCTACACTGGAGAGGAGCTACACTGGAGAGGAGGGGCTACACTGGAAAGGAGGGGCTACACTGGAGAGGAGGGGCTACACTGGAGAGGAGGAGCTATACTGGAGAGGAGGAGCTACACTGGAGAGGAGGGGCGACACTAGAGAGGAGGAGCTACACTGGAGAGGAGAGGAGCTACACTGGAGAGGAGGGGCTACACTGGAGAGGAGGAGCTATACTGGAGAGGAGAGGAGCTACACTGGAGAGGAGAGGAGCTACACTGGAGAGGAGGAGCTACACTGGAGATGAGGAGCTATACTGGAGAGGAGGAGCTACACTGGAGAGGAGGAGCTACATTGGAGAGGAGGGGCTACACTGGAGAGGAGGAGCTACACTGGAGAGGAGAGGAGCTACACTGGAGAGGAGGGGCTACACTGGAGAGGAGGGGCTACACTGGAGAGGAGGGGCTACACTGGAGAGGAGGAGCTACACTGGAGAGGAGAGGAGCTACACTGGAGAGGAGGGGCTACACTGGAGAGGAGGGGCTACACTGGAGAGGAGGAGCTACAGTGGAGAGGAGGAGCTACACTGGAGAGGAGGAGCTATACTGGAGAGGAGGGGCTACACTGGAGAGGAGCTACACTGGAGAGGAGGGGCTACACTGGAGAGGAGGGGCTACACTGGAGAGGAGGAGCTACACTGGAGAGGAGGAGGTATACTGGAGAGGAGGAGCTATACTGGAGAGGAGGGGCTACACTGGAGAGGAGGGGCTACACTGGAGAGGAGCTACACTGGAGAGGAGGGGCTACACTGGAGAGGAGGGGCTATACTGGAGAGGAGGGGCTACACTGGAGAGGAGGGGCTACACTGGAGAGGAGGAGCTACACTGGAGAGGAGCTACACTGGAGAGGAGGGGCTACACTGGAGAGGAGGGGCTACACTGGAGAGGAGGAGCTACAGTGGAGAGGAGGAGCTACACTGGAAAGGAGGAGCTATACTGGAGAGGAGGAGCTACACTGGAGAGGAGGGGCTACACTGGAGAGGAGCTACACTGGAGAGGAGGGGCTACACTGGAGAGGAGGGGCTACACTGGAGAGGAGGGGCTACACTGGAGAGGAGGAGCTACACTGGAGAGGAGGAGGTATACTGGAGAGGAGGAGCTATACTGGAGAGGAGGGGCTACACTGGAGAGGAGGGGCTACACTGGAGAGGAGGAGCTACACTGGAGAGGAGGGGCTACACTGGAGAGGAGGGGCTACACTGGAGATGAGGAGCTACACTGGAGAGGAGCTACACTGGAGAGGAGGGGCTACATTGGAGAGGAGGGGCTACACTGGAGAGGAGAGGAGCTACACTGGAGAGGAGGGGCTACACTGGAGAGGAGGGGCTACACTGGAGAGGAGGAGCTACACTGGAGAGGAGGGGCTACACTGGAGAGGAGGGGCTACACTGGAGAGAAGGAGCTACACTGGAGAGGAGAGGAGCTACACTGGAGAGGAGGGGCTACACTGGAGAGGAGGGGCTACACTGGAGAGGAGGAGCTACACTGGAGAGGAGGGGCTACACTGGAGAGGAGGGGCTACACTGGAGAGGAGAGGAGCTACACTGGAGAGGAGGGGCTACACTGGAGAGGAGGGGCTACACTGGAGAGGAGGGGCTACACTGGAGAGGAGCTACACTGGAGAGGAGGGGCTACACTGGAGAGGAGGGGCTACACTGGAGAGGAGGGGCTACACTGGAGATGAGGAGCTACACTGGAGAGGAGGGGCTACACTGGAGAGGAGAGGAGCTACACTGGAGAGGAGGGGCTACACTGGAGAGGAGGGGCTACACTGGAGAGGAGGAGCTACACTGGAGAGGAGGGGCTACACTGGAGAGGAGGGGCTACACTGGAGAGGAGGAGCTACACTGGAGAGGAGGAGGTATACTGGAGAGGAGGAGCTATACTGGAGAGGAGGGGCTACACTGGAGAGGAGGGGCTACACTGGAGAGGAGCTACACTGGAGAGGAGGGGCTACACTGGAGAGGAGGGGCTATACTGGAGAGGAGGGGCTACACTGGAGAGGAGGGGCTACACTGGAGAGGAGGAGCTACACTGGAGAGGAGCTACACTGGAGAGGAGGGGCTACACTGGAGAGGAGGGGCTACACTGGAGAGGAGGAGCTACACTGGAGAGGAGGAGCTACACTGGAGAGGAGGAGGTATACTGGAGAGGAGGAGCTATACTGGAGAGGAGGGGCTACACTGGAGAGGAGGGGCTACACTGGAGAGGAGCTACACTGGAGAGGAGGGGCTACACTGGAGAGGAGGGGCTATACTGGAGAGGAGGGGCTACACTGGAGAGGAGGGGCTACACTGGAGAGGAGGAGCTACACTGGAGAGGAGCTACACTGGAGAGGAGGGGCTACACTGGAGAGGAGGGGCTACACTGGAGAGGAGGAGCTACAGTGGAGAGGAGGAGCTACACTGGAAAGGAGGAGCTATACTGGAGAGGAGGAGCTACACTGGAGAGGAGGGGCTACACTGGAGAGGAGCTACACTGGAGAGGAGGGGCTACACTGGAGAGGAGGGGCTACACTGGAGATGAGGAGCTACACTGGAGAGGAGCTACACTGGAGAGGAGGGGCTACACTGGAGAGGAGAGGAGCTACACTGGAGAGGAGGGGCTACACTGGAGAGGAGGGGCTACACTGGAGAGGAGGAGCTACACTGGAGAGGAGGGGCTACACTGGAGAGGAGGGGCTACACTGGAGAGAAGGAGCTACACTGGAGAGGAGAGGAGCTACACTGGAGAGGAGGGGCTACACTGGAGAGGAGGGGCTACACTGGAGAGGAGGAGCTACACTGGAGAGGAGGGGCTACACTGGAGAGGAGCTACACTGGAGAGGAGGGTGTACACTGGAGAGGAGGGGCTACACTGGAGAGGAGGGGCTACACTGGAGAGGAGCTACACTGGAGAGGAGGGGCTACACTGGAGAGGAGGGGCTACACTGGAGAGGAGGAGCTATAGTGGAGAGGAGGAGCTATACTGGAGAGGAGGAGCTACACTGGAGAGGAGGGGCTACACTGGAGAGGAGGGGCTACACTGGAGAGGAGGAGCTACACTGGAGAGGAGGAGCTACACTGGAGAGGAGCTACACTGGAGAGGAGGAGCTACACTGGAGAGGAGGGGCTACACTGGAGAGGAGGGGCTACACTGGAGAGGAGGGGCTACACTGGAGAGGAGGGGCTATACTGGAGAGGAGGGGCTACACTGGAGAGGAGGGGCTACACTGGAGAGGAGGAGCTACACTGGAGAGGAGCTACACTGGAGAGGAGGGGCTACACTGGAGAGGAGGGGCTACACTGGAGAGGAGGAGCTACAGTGGAGAGGAGGAGCTACACTGGAAAGGAGGAGCTATACTGGAGAGGAGGAGCTACACTGGAGAGGAGGGGCTACACTGGAGAGGAGCTACACTGGAGAGGAGGGGCTACACTGGAGAGGAGGGGCTACACTGGAGAGGAGGGGCTACACTGGAGAGGAGGAGCTACACTGGAGAGGAGGAGGTATACTGGAGAGGAGGAGCTATACTGGAGAGGAGGGGCTACACTGGAGAGGAGGGGCTACACTGGAGAGGAGGAGCTACACTGGAGAGGAGGGGCTACACTGGAGAGGAGGGGCTACACTGGAGATGAGGAGCTACACTGGAGAGGAGCTACACTGGAGAGGAGGGGCTACACTGGAGAGGAGAGGAGCTACACTGGAGAGGAGGGGCTACACTGGAGAGGAGGGGCTACACTGGAGAGGAGGAGCTACACTGGAGAGGAGGGGCTACACTGGAGAGGAGGGGCTACACTGGAGAGAAGGAGCTACACTGGAGAGGAGAGGAGCTACACTGGAGAGGAGGGGCTACACTGGAGAGGAGGGGCTACACTGGAGAGGAGGAGCTACACTGGAGAGGAGGGGCTACACTGGAGAGGAGGGGCTACACTGGAGAGGAGAGGAGCTACACTGGAGAGGAGGGGCTACACTGGAGAGGAGGGGCTACACTGGAGAGGAGGGGCTACACTGGAGAGGAGCTACACTGGAGAGGAGGGGCTACACTGGAGAGGAGGGGCTACACTGGAGAGGAGGAGCTATAGTGGAGAGGAGGAGCTATACTGGAGAGGAGGAGCTACACTGGAGAGGAGGGGCTACACTGGAGAGGAGGAGCTACACTGGAGAGGAGGGGCTACACTGGAGAGGAGGAGCTACACTGGACCTTTACCACATTTCTATCTCGAAATTAAGAAAACAACCATTAATTAAAGCCGCAAGCGGCATCCAACGGCCCTCGCTCTGTAGCCCCTCCTCTCCAGTGTAGCCCCTCCTCTCCAGTGTAGCCCCTCCTCTCCAGTGTAGCTCCTCCTCTCCAGTGTAGCCCCTCCTCTCCAGTGTAGCCCCTCCTCTCCAGTGTAGCCCCTCCTCTCCAGTCCACTAGGAGGACTTCGTTAAAGTGTAGTAATTTGAGAGATTTGAGAGATTTGGTGGTTTTCCCATAGGGATAACATGGGAGGATTCTGTCATCGCTACGACTACGCCATAAAAAATTAGGCATTTTTGTGATTGGCTTTTGTGATCGGGACGGCAAAATAGAATTTTGGGTAAAGTTTAGACAATTTTGGTAAAACTAATTTTTGACCTTCAATGTTAATTTAAAGGTCACTCTGTAGGGGGCGCTATCGCGGCCATTTCAATTTTGTCAGCCTAAACTGGTCCAAACTAGAAAGTTTAACAACTGATTCAAATTTGGTCATAATCGGACTGGTTTTGATCAAATGGGAGCAATTTTTAGAGCTGCAATATTCCAAAATAAGTTGTCCAATTTTGCGGCTGCGCCGCACACAGACCGTAAAAGGTATCTCCAAAAATTGGATAACTTTAGATGCCCCACTCGTCCAGAGGACGTACGCCGATTTTGAAGTCGGTGGGCAAAACTCCCTAGGAGGAGTTCGTCAAAGTTTGACGTGAACAAAATGGCTAACACAGCCTGTTTTCATTTTCAAAGGAAGACTGCGGCCATAGGGTAAGTCTGGGGGCGTGGCCACAATGATTTTTTTTGTTTGTCCTCACGAGAGGAATGCGTGTCCCGAATTTCGTAGCTTTACGCCAAAGTTGACCTCGGGGCGTCTCCCATAGGCGCAATGTATTTTGACTTTTGTCGGTGGCGCTGTCGCGACATTTTTGTAGGAAAAAAAAATGGCCCAGAAAAAACGAAATTTTTCGCCGATTCTGAATTTTGGGCAAAGTTTGGTGAGTTTTTAAGCATGTTCAGGGGGTCAAATTAGAGTTCAAAGCGATGAAGAACAAGAAAAATTAAAGACGCAAGCGGCATCCAACGGCCCTCGCGGGCCGCCGGCCTTCCGACTCTGCGCTTTCGACTTGATAAAGATGGCGCCCTTATTGTGTGTTGAATAAAAAAAGAACTTGACAGACGGCGACACATTGGACATGGCCAATCCAGTGCAAATGAACACAAGTGTCAGTCAAATTTGCTGCGCCGCCGCACAGAGACCGTAGCACTTAGAATATAAATATGGATAACTTTTGATGCCGCGCTTGTGTAGATGATATTCCCAAAAGTTAAGCTTGATCGAGCTATTGCCCACGGAGGAGTTTGTTAAAGTGTGAAGCGTAAATGTGAACATTTCAAAGATTTAGCGTTTTTTCCATTTGTGACAGTATATTTGCAGCTCCACGGCACAGAGACCGTAGCACTTAGAATAAAAATATGGATACGTTTTGATGCCCCGCTTGTGTAGATGATATTCTCCAAATATGAACTTGATCGGACAATCGCTCTAGGAGGAGTTCGTTAAAGTGTGAAGCGTAAAAATGTGGTGATTTGAGCGATTCTACGATTTTCCCATAAGGATAACATGGGATGTTTCTGTCATCGCTACGGTTACGCCGTACAAAATATGACTTTGGCTCTCATACTTTTATGATCAGGATGGCAAATTAGAATTTTGTTCAAAATATCATGTCATTTGGAAAAACTCTATTGCTTATAGGCCACTCTGAAGGCCAAATAGTCAGAATTCTGGGAAACGTTTGCGGCTCCGTCGCACAGAGACCGTAAAAGCTATCCTTAAAATGTGGATAACTTTAGATGCCCCACTTGTCTAGAGGACGTACACCGATTTTGAGGTTGGTGGGCAAAACGCACTAGGAGGAGTTCGTTAAAGTGTGAAACAGAAAAATGTTGATATTCGAGAGATTTAGCGGTTTTCCCATAGGGATAACATGGGAAGTTTATGTCATCGCTACGACTACGCCGTAAAAATTAAGGCATTTGTCTGATTGGCTTTTTTGACCGGGACGCCAAAATAGAATTTTGGGTAAAGTTTAGAACATTTTGGTAAAACTAATTTTTGACCTTCAATGTTAATTTAAAGGTCACTCTGTAGGGGGCGCTATCGCGCCCATTTAAATTTTGTCAGCCTAAACTGGTCCAAACTAGAAAGTTTAACAACTGATTCAAATTTGGTCCTAATCGGACTGGTTTTGATCAAATGGGAGCAATTTTTAGATCTGCAATATTCCAAAATAAGTTGTCCAACTTTGCGGCTGCGCCGCACACAGACCGTAAAAGGTATCTCAAAAAATTGGATAACTTTAGATGCCCCACTCGTCCAGAGGACGTACGCCGATTTTGAAGTCGGTGGGCAAAACGCCCTAGGAGGAGTTCGTCAAAGTTTGACGTAAACAAAATGGCTAACTCAGCTTGTTTTCATTTTCAAGGAATGCGTGTCCCGAATTTCGTAGCTTTACGCAAAAGTTGACCTCGGGGCGTCTACCATAGGCGCAATGTATTTTGACTTTTGTCGGTGGCGCTGTTGCGCCATTTTTTAACGAAAAAAAAAATGGCCCAGAAAAAATCAAATCTTTCGCCGATTCAGAATTTTGGGCAAAGTTTGGTGAGTTTTTGAGCATGTTCAGGGGGTCAAATTAGAGCTCAAAAAGCAGAAGAACAAGAAAAATAATAAAAATAAAAATAATAATATTTTTAGCAAAAACAATATAGCCGTTTCCACTATAACAACAAATGATACATCGTTTGAAAGCTCTAAGCCTTCCCGATGCCGTCATGGGGTGGAATCATCATTACGAGCGCTTACGCGCTCGTCACTCCCTATTCCGTCGGGATGCCCCGCCCACTCCCCATAGACTTCCATTGATTTGAGCAGATACAAGCATGGCCCATGCCTGCGGCATGGACTCTCGCGTACGGGACGATGCCAGGAGTGTTTTTGGAGGAATGCAGCGCTTCGCGCTGCTGTTGTCAACAATGAGTGAATGGGCTACGCCCATTCACTCATTGTTGACGATTTCTGTCATAGCAGGAGTAAGTATGCATGATCCATGCCTTCGGCATGGGCTAGTTCACTGTACTTGCCAGGGGCGACGGGGTACCAAACATGCGGGCTGCGCCCGCATGTTTTGTCAGACAGTTGCAACGCTGCCTTCGGCAGCGTTGCGGGAGCAATAGGCCCTCCGCCCTGCTGGGGCTCGGGCCTAATTATAAATTGTATTTATGAAAGAGAGTGACCGCTGCACAGAGAGAGTGACCGCTGCACAGGGAGAGCGACCGCTGCACAAAGAGAGTGACCGCTGCACAAAGAGACTGACCGCTGCACAGAGAGAGTGACCGCTGCACAGAGTGTGACCAGTGCACAAAGAGAGTGACCGCTGCACAGAGAGAGTGACCAGTGCACAAAGAGAGTGGCCGCTGCAGAAAGAGAGTGACCGCTGCAGAAAGAGAGTGTCTACTAGACAAAGAGTGACCACTGCACAAAGAGAGTGACCGCTGCACAAAGAGAGTGATCGCTGCACAAAGAGAGTGACCGCTGCACAAAGAGAGTGACCGCTGCACAAAGAGAGTGACCGCTGCACAGAGTGACCGCTGCACAAAGAGAGTGACCGCTGCACAAAGAGAGTGACCGCTGCACAGAGTGACCGCTGCACAAAGAGAGTGACCGCTGCACAAAGAGAGTGATCGCTACACAAAGAGAGTGACCGCTGCACAGAGTGACCGCTGCACAAAGAGAGTGACCGCTGCACAAAGAGAGTGATCGCTACACAAAGAGAGTGACCGCTGCACAAAGAGAGTGACCGCTGCACAAAGAGAGTGACCGCTGCACAAAGAGAGTGACCGCTGCACAGAGAGAACTCTCTCTCAGGTTCAGATCTGGAGTACATTAGTTTCTTCTTCTCTGCAGATGTTTTCTCTGCTCGATGACAATGACGTGATCCTTCTCAAACAGACATCTCATCCATGACCACGGGATTCGTCTTTCCACATGGTTGTTTCAGAAATGAGAATCTGCATCAGTCAGATTAAACATTACTTTTAAAGAGTTTTGGATTGTGGAGGTTGTGCCCTAAATCTGTGAAATATGTTCCCTGAAGATGTCTGTGAGAAATATACGTTATAGAGCACTTTACATAAAATGTTTTCTGATATAGACAATTGATGATGTGATAAAAAATGATGTGATCTTGATATAATATAATATATGACATGTTAAAGCTGTTGTACAAGACACAGGTTAATTCACTCATGTGAATAAGAAACACCAGAAAAAGCATTGGTTTAACTTAAGTTTGAGTTTAAATTTAACTTCTCAGGACACCCTAGGCCAGAGGTCAATGATCGACTTTGTTGTCGTGTCATCTGACCTCTGACCTCCGGCCGTGTGTCTTGGACACTCGGGTGAAGAGAGGGGCAGAGCTGTCAACCGATCACCACCTGGTGGTGAGTTGGATCCACTGGCGGAGGAGGAAGCCGGACAGACTTGGCAGACCCAAGCGCATTGTGAGGGTCTGTTGGGAACGTCTAGTGGAGCCTCTGTCAGTAGGGTCTTCAACTCAGACCTCCGGGAGAACTTCTCCCAAATGCCGGTGGAGGCTGGGGACATTGAGTCCGAGTGGACCATGTTCTCCGCCTCCATTGTCAATGCGGCTGCTCGGAGCTGTGGTCGCAAGGTCTCCGGTGCCTGTCGCTACGGCAACCCCCGAACCTGGTGGTGGACACCGGAAGTAAGGGGTACCATCAGGCTGAAGAAGGAGCCTCTTTGGCTTGTAGGACTCCTGAGGCAGTTGACAATCGGAGGAATATCGGTCGGCCCCAAAGAAATTCTGCCAAACTGTCCGGCGTTTCAAGAGGGGGAAGCAGTGCTTCACCAACACCGTCTACAGTGCGGGTGGAGACCTCCTGACCTCGACTGGGGATGTTATCGGACAGTGGAAGGAATACATTGAGGACCTTCTTAATCCCACTGTCACATCTTCTGAAGAGGGAGCAGAGACTGGGGACTCTGAGGCTGACTCGTCCATCACCCAAGATGAAGTCACTGAGGTTGTTGACAAACTCCTCCGGGGGTGGATGAGATCCGCCCTGAGTACCTAAAGTCTTGGCTGACACGTCTCTGCAACATCGCGTGGCGGTCGGGGACCGTGCCTCTGGACTGGCAGACCGGGGTGGTGGTCCCTCTGTTCAAGAAGGGGGACCGGAGGGTGTGTTCCAACTACAGAGGGATCACACTCCTCAGCCTCCCGGGTAAGGTCTATTCCAAGGTCCTGGAGAGGAGAATCCGACCGATAGTCGAACCTCGGGTTCAGGAGGAGCAAAGTGGTTTTCGTCCCGGTCGTGGAACACTGGACCAGCTCTATACCCTCCATCGGGTGCTCGAGGGCACATGGGAGTTTGCCCAACCAGTCCACATGTGCTTTGTGGATCTGGAGAAGGCTTTCGACCGTGTCCCTCGGGGTGTCCTTTGCCGGCAGTAAGTCAGACCTGTTCCCAGTGCATGTTGGACTCCTCAGGGCTGCCCTTTGTCACCAGTTCTGTTCATAGTTTTTATGGACAGAATTTCTAGGCGCAGTCAGGGGTCAGACACAACATCGACTGTTGTGGTGAAGAAGGAGCTGAGCCGAAAGACAAAGCTCTCTATTTTCCGGTCTACGTTCTGACCTCACCTATGGTCATGAGCTTTGGGTAATGACCCAAAAGGACAAGATTGCAGATACAAGCGGTCGAAATGAGATTCCTCCGCCGGGTGGCTGGGCGCTCCCTTAGAGATAAGGTGAGGAGTAGAGCCGCTGCTCCTCCAGCTGAGGTGGCTCGGGCATATGATGCGGAGCCTCCTGGGCTCCTCCCTGGAGAGGTGTTTTGGGCATGTCCCACGGGAAGAGGCCCTGGGGAAGACCCAGGACACGCTGGGGGGACTATGTCTCTCGGCTGGCCTGGGAACGCCTCGGGATCCCCCCGGAGGAGCTGGAGGAAGTGTCTGAGGAGAAGGAAGTCTGGGAGTCCCTGCTCAGACTGCTGCCCCCGCGACCCGGCCCCGGATAAGAAGATGGATGGATGCCACGTTGAAGCTGTTGTACAAGACAGAGGTTAATTCACTCATGTAAGAAACACCAGAAAAAGCTTACGTTTAACTCAAGTATGTGATTTTATTTTTCTACAATTCACATTTATGCAAACAGTATTTTAGAAAAGCATTTGGGATTTTTTCTCTTCAAACTACTCTCTCTCTCTCTCTCTCTCTCAACTAATTATTTGAATAGCCCTGTCTGCAATGCACAGCCCTAATAAAGATTCTGAATGGTAATGACTATATTATTGCCCGAATAAAAACCCCATAATCAATTCAGAAATACATTTGTGGCTAAATAACTGTGACATTTGATTTTCTGCTTCGTTTGTAGAGATCCACACAGTCTGGAGCTCTGTAATAGCACCAAAAGGCTCTGGTTTTCATTTCTGCCCTCGATGGGTTATATTGCGAACCGGGAGGTACAATCTCTGCAACTACAATGACGTTTGTTCATTAGTTTCCATGTAAACTCCCAAGACTAACTTCTAACTTTGTCCTGTTTGTGTGCTGTTGTTCAATACTTGCTCAAAAGAGTCTAGTTCTGGGTTTGGCTGTGTTGAAAGTGTAGGCTTCTGGCTTCAGCTTCCTCCGACACGTCCTACAGTGTGTAATGTGAGGCATCTTCAGCACCTTCTCCCACACGCTCGTGGGGGAAACGGTCAGCAGGTTGGTGTCTGTTCCGTCTCGTAGTCCTTGTGAATGTCCAAAGGTCCAAAAAGCTCCTCCAAAACCTGTAGAACCTGAGCCTGGACTGAATCCACCTGCTCCAGGGGGCAGTACTCATCCAGACTGGACCTGAACACAACAGATTTCAGCTCGTTACATTTACATCTCAGCACCGATCGGAGACTGGACAGTGGCTTCTGACCGACACTGTAACAAGAATCTCTCAAACAGGTTTCAGTGGAGGAAAGATGAGTGGAGTACATAACAGCAATATGACCTGGTTTGAACAGTGTGTATTTAAATCCTTCTAAGTACTTTCGGGACATCAATACTATATACATTCTGGGGCCGTGCACGGCTTTAGAACAGCTTTTTCAGACAGTGAAATGCCCACACTCAAATGGAGTGAACCTTACAGCTCTTACTTCCAGGTTTAAAACTGACAAAGTTCTGCTTTTACAACTCTATGTGTGAGGGGTGAACGTCGTCATGTACAACATTCTGACTGTCAGTGAGGTTTGGCCAGCACAACTGACAAAATGTGTTCTTTACATTGTTCTTTGTCCATGGAACTACAGTCTCCCGGAATTTACTTTCAGTTTGCAGTATCTTTGTGGTTGCTTTAATAGCAAAATGCTAGCTTGTTTGCCAAAAGCTAAAGTTCCTAATGTTGTGATGTCGCCGGAGCGTGTGCTTGGGCACCAGGACATGGTGGTGAGTGTGTGCTTGGGCACCAGGACATGGTGATGAGTGTGTGCTTGGGCACCTGGACATGGTGATGAGTGTGTGCTTGGGCACCAGGACATGGTGGTGAGTGTGTGCTTGGGCACCAGGACATGGTGATGAGTGTGTGCTTGGGCACCAGGACATGGTGATGAGTGTGTGCTTGGGCACCAGGACATGGTGGTGAGTGTGTGCTTGGGCACCAGGACATGGTGGTGAGTGTGTGCTTGGGCACCTGGACATGGTGGTGAGTGTGTGCTTGGGCACCAGGACATGGTGGTGAGTGTGTGCTTGGGCACCTGGACATGGTGATGAGTGTGTGCTTGGGCACCAGGACATGGTGGTGAGTGTGTGCTTGGGCACCAGGACATGGTGGTGAGTGTGTGCTTGGGCACCAGGACATGGTGATGAGTGTGTGCTTGGGCACCAGGACATGGTGGTGAGTGTGTGCTTGGGCACCAGGACATGGTGATGAGTGTGTGCTTGGGCACCTGGACATGGTGATGAGTGTGTGCTTGGGCACCAGGACATGGTGGTGAGTGTGTGCTTGGGCACCAGGACATGGTGATGAGTGTGTGCTTGGGCACCAGGACATGGTGATGAGTGTGTGCTTGGGCACCAGGACATGGTGGTGAGTGTGTGCTTGGGCACCAGGACATGGTGATGAGTGTGTGCTTGGGCACCAGGACATGGTGGTGAGTGTGTGCTTGGGCACCTGGACATGGTGATGAGTGTGTGTTTGGGCACCAGGACATGGTGGTGAGTGTGTGCTTGGGCACCTGGACATGGTGATGAGTGTGTGCTTGGGCACCAGGACATGGTGGTGAGTGTGTGCTTGGGCACCTGGACATGGTGGTGAGTGTGTGCTTGGGCACCAGGACATGGTGATGAGTGTGTGTTTGGGCACCTGGACATGGTGATGAGTGTGTGTTTGGGCACCTGGACATGGTGATGAGTGTGTGTTTGGGCACCTGGACATGGTGATGAGTGTGGGTTTGGGCACCTGGACATGGTGATGAGTGTGTGCTTGGGCACCTGGACATGGTGATGAGTGTGTGTTTGGGCACCTGGACATGGTGATGAGTGTGTGTTTGGGCACCTGGACATGGTGATGAGTGTGTGTTTGGGCACCAGGACATGGTGATGAGTGTGTGTTTGGGCACCTGGACATGGTGATGAGTGTGTGTTTGGGCACCTGGACATGGTGATGAGTGTGTGTTTGGGCACCTGGACATGGTGATGAGTGTGGGTTTGGGCACCTGGACATGGTGATGAGTGTGTGCTTGGGCACCTGGACATGGTGATGAGTGTGTGCTTGGGCACCTGGACATGGTGATGAGTGTGGGTTTGGGCAGCTGCTTCAGAAACAGTTGGACCGCACAGAGCAGGCGCTGGATCTCGTCCTCACTGCTGATGTGGTGAGGCAGCTCCACTGTGTCACACGTCAGGCCGGCCTGGTGCACCTGAGGGCAACACATCCACACAAAGACATCAAAGGAGGCGCTTTTAGGAGATGTGGGAACGTTAAAGATCTACTGTGGGAAAAATATACATCAAAACAATATCAACCCCACTTTTGAACACCAGAGGGCATATTCTTCATGCACTTTTCTACATCCCCATTTGGATGTTTCCAGGCCCCGCCTCTGTGATAATGAGGGATCCGCCCAAACCACTTGTGGTCCTTCTGAAGTAATAGCTCCTCCTGTGAACTCTAGGCAGGAGCCTGGGCTGGTGTCTTCCCCTCTGTGCGAGGGCAGGTGAGGGAGGGGCAGGCGCATGAAAGCAAGGTCATTTAGGAAACTGGTCATTTAGGAAACTGGTCATCTGTCATTTCTTTGGAGAAAGAATGTGTCTTTTTTCTTCTCTACACTAGTTATAATTCCAGTACTCAGTGTTTCCTCTGAGGAGACTGATCCACCGGCAGATTTTCTACCCCTACACCAGTCGATACAGGCTCTTTGTACAGTTCAACAGAACGAGGCATGACAGAGAAGGTGGTATGGGTGGATCCCTCATTATCATACAGGGAGCCCAGGGCCACGGAGGACACGCCCACTGGAGCACAAACTTCCTGGTTTTAGGTAAAGTGACATCATTTGACGCTGGACACCACATGACCTGGATGTACAGGCTTTTAGTTTAGTGCGACATCTAACACCCAACATATATTTGTAAGTCCTCCCCCCTCGGGCCGTAATGAGCAATCACCATCACCCAGTAAGGGTCCTTAGGCCAGACCCTTGGCGCTTCCTCAGACAATGATGAGTGACAAAGAAATGCACGATGTCGCCCGGCCAAACAATGTCTGCGTCAGGCGCTGGGGACCAGAGCACCCTGATGACAAACAGGCAGCTGGAACAAGACCAGAAGCTCAGTGTTCCAACATCCACAAACGGCAACTGCTGTCACAGCTTGAGACTGACGAGGTACAACACAAATGCTGCGGCAATATATATGTATTTATGATGGGCCATTACAGCGGCGTTCAGCTCTGCTTCGCCAATGATATCATGAAGAGTCCAGCGAACCTATCTGCAGTGTCAACCCTCTTTGTGACCGTGATCACAAGTCTGACATCGTCCAAAACAAAATAGCATAGCCAGAGAAGGTGCGACATTTTTTTAAATAATGTACCGCTTTTCTGTTTATTCTGCCCTGAATGAGAGGCGGGTCCTAGGCTAGGCGGACCACAGGGGGGAGGAGACTTTAGGAAGGGCCTAATGCTGAGGAGGGAGCACATATTTTCAAGGCATGCAGCTCCAAATCAAATACAGGATGGAATGTAAACACTCTCCTTTCCCAGCTTCAGGGTTACATGTCGCTGTCACTGTAACGTCGCTGTCACTGTCACGTGGCTGTCACTGTCAGGTCGCTGTCACGTCACTGTCACGTCGCTGTCACGTCACTGTCACATCACGTCACGTCGCTGTCACGTCGCTGTCACGTCACGGTCACATCACGTCACTGCCAGGTCGCTGTCACGTCGCTGTCACGTCGCTGCCAGGTCGCTGTCACGTCGCTGTCACGTCACTGTCACGTCACGGTCACATCACGTCACTGCCAGGTCGCTGTCACGTCGCTGTCACGTCGCTGCCAGGTCGCTGTCACGTCGCTGTCACGTGGCTGTCACGTCGCTGTCACGTCGCTGCCAGGTCGCTGTCACGTCGCTGTCACGTCGCTGTCAGGTCGCTGTCACGTCGCTGTCACGTCGCTGCCAGGTCGCTGTCACGTCGCTGTCACGTCACTGTCACGTCACGGTCACATCACGTCACTGCCAGGTCGCTGTCACGTCGCTGTCACGTCGCTGTCAGGTCGCTGTCACGTCGCTGTCACGTCGCTGCCAGGTCGCTGTCACGTCGCTGTCACGTCGCTGTCACGTGGCTGTCACGGCGCTGTCACGGCGCTGTCACGTCGCTGTCACGGCGCTGTCACGTCGCTGTCACGTCGCTGCCAGGTCGCTGTCACGTGGCTGTCACGTCGCTGTCACGGCGCTGTCACGTCGCTGCCAGGTCGCTGTCACGTCGCTGTCACGTCGCTGTCACGTGGCTGTCACGGCGCTGTCACGGCGCTGTCACGTCGCTGTCACGGCGCTGTCACGTGGCTGTCACGTGGCTGTCACGTGGCTGTCACGTTGCTGCCAGGTCGCTGTCACGTCGCTGTCACGTCGCTGCCAGGTCGCTGTCACGTCGCTGTCACGTGGCTGTCACGTCGATGTCACGTCGCTGCCAGGTCGCTGTCACGTCGCTGTCACGGCGCTGTCACGTGGCTGTCACGTGGCTGTCACGTTGCTGCCAGGTCGCTGTCACGTCGCTGCCAGGTCGCTGTCACGTCGCTGTCACGGCGCTGTCACGTGGCTGTCACGTGGCTGTCACGTTGCTGCCAGGTCGCTGTCACGTCGCTGCCACGTCGCTGTCACGTCGCTGTCACGTTACTATTGCCTCAAATGTAGAATGTTTTTAAAGGTCGATGCACTCAAAGTATCTCACAATGCATATTCTCACCATTTCATAGTCTGGAGTGGGGTTTCTTGACTTTAAACTTGAAACCAGAGCAGATAAAGATGCCATCCTGTGAACAACGACCACATGAATACGCTTTGTGTACAGCGGTCAAACGAGGCTGATTGTAACGGTGTCTGACCCCGGGTTCCTGCTCCAGCGAGTGACCGTCTCCTCTCCATCGTCCTCCAGCAGATCTGCAAACGCCGCCTCCAGGTCCTCCAGCTGACGTACCCGGCTCTCCACACACTCCTCCAGCTCCTCCTGAGAACACGGCAGAGGGCGTGGCTTGTTCACCTGCACGACCATGAGAGCGGCTGCAGTCATTGTGCTGAAGAGTACCTGAGCAGCCCCGGGCTTTGGGCCTCTGAACATGTACAGCTCCTGAAGGATGGCATGTTCCTCCTGGACAACAACAATGTACAGACGAGTAAATATACTACCACTACTATCAATACTGCAGTTCAAATATCACAGTACACACCGCACCTGAAGCAATTAGCCGCGTTCAACGAGTTCAAAAAAGGATGTAAAAAGACCCCAATGTATAAGGGAGCTCTGGGACCGGCCTCCTGCTGGTGCCCAGAGTCAGGACTAAACATGGAGCGGCCTCCTGCTGGTGCCAGAGTCAGGACTAAACATGGACCGGCCTCCTGCTGGTGCCAGAGTCAGGACTAAACATGGACCGGCCTCCTGCTGGTGCCAGAGTCAGGACTAAACATGGACCGGCCTCCTGCTGGTGCCAGAGTCAGGACTAAACATGGACCGGCCTCCTGCTGGTGCCTGAGTCAGGACTAAACATGGACCGGCCTCCTGCTGGTGCCAGAGTCAGGACTAAACATGGACCGGCCTCCTGCTGGTGCCAGAGTCAGGACTAAACATGGACCGGCCTCCTGCTGGTGCCAGAGTCAGGACTAAACATGGACCGGCCTCCTGCTGGTGCCAGAGTCAGGACTAAACATGGACCGGCCTCCTGCTGGTGCCCAGAGTCAGGACTAAACATGGACCGGCCTCCTGCTGGTGCCAGAGTCAGGACTAAACATGGACCGGCCTCCTGCTGGTGCCAGAGTCAGGACTAAACATGGACCGGCCTCCTGCTGGTGCCAGAGTCAGGACTAAACATGGACCGGCCTCCTGCTGGATTATAAAGGAGTCACATTATTCCCACTTAAACAAGTCGTGTAATTAGACCCAAATCAATGAATCCCTTTTCATGTTCTCATTGCTAAATTTCATCCTTAAATACGGTTCTAAATCCCGTTTGTACAATCCGTGTTTCTAAATTAATTTTGTAAATATTGTGTGATTGAACGTTGACGTTTTATCACGTCGTTTGAATGTTGGAGCTGATTCTTTTGATAAATGAAACACACAAACTCAAACTTTTGGAATCATTTACGAGTCTGTTATTCTTGACTCGTCCATCTTCAGATTTCGAGGAGCTTTGGCGCCCCCTACAGTTTAAAAACATAGAGTTTAAAAACAGAGTTTAAAAACATAGAGTTTAAAAACATAGAGTTTAAAAACATACAGTTCACTGCTTCAACACGGCACAGTTTATGTTACTCCATCTTCTTTGTTCTGTGGATGTGGTAACAAAGGTGTTTGTGGAGGGCCTTCGGGGCCCCTGTACCTGACTGTAGAGCTCTCTGAAAGGGTTCTTGCAGGAGAAGAAGTCCAGATCGATGTCCAGGATGTAGGACTGAGTCTGCTCCAGTAAAGCCAGGACATTCTTGACCACATACTCAGTGGAGCCCTCACTGTCCCCTCTGCCCCGTGCGGTCAGTCCTGGGGCCTCTGCGGCTCCCTCTGGTGTCCGTGCTGTGTCGGTGCAGCAGCTGCCTCCAGGTTCACCGCTGCCCTCGCCACGCGCTCGCTTCACTGTCGCCGCTTGGGACTTTTCTGACACAACAGGGGGAAACAACAACAACAGGCCCTTAGGCAACGTGACTTCGACACAAACAGAGCCTTGTGTTTGAGCGCAGAAGGAGTCCGGTCATGGTTTATGGTCACAACACTAGAAGTAGAAGCATTCTGGATATTTACCTGTGTCAGTGTAAAATCGAGGGACAATCTGAGAACATTTGTGTGTGTAGTGTGGTGTACCGGACAGTGTGTGTAGTGTGGTGTACCGGTCAGTGTGTGTAGTGTGGTGTACCGGTCAGTGTGTGTAGTGTGGTGTACCGGTCAGTGTGTGTAGTGTGGTGTACCGGTCAGTGTGTGTAGTGTGGTGTACCGGTCAGTGTGTGTAGTGTGGTGTACCGGTCAGTGTGTGTAGTGTGGTGTACCGGACAGTGTGTGTAGTGTGGTGTACCGGACAGTGTGTGTAGTGTGGTGTACCGGTCAGTGTGTGTAGTGTGGTGTACCGGACAGTGTGTGTAGTGTGGTGTACCGGACAGTGTGTGTAGTGTGGTGTACCGGTCAGTGTGTGTAGTGTGGTGTACCGGACAGTGTGTGTAGTGTGGTGTACCGGTCAGTGTGTGTAGTGTGGTGTACCGGTCAGTGTGTGTAGTGTGGTGTACCGGACAGTGTGTGTAGTGTGGTGTACCGGTCAGTGTGTGTAGTGTGGTGTACCGGTCAGTGTGTGTAGTGTGGTGTACCGGTCAGTGTGTGTAGTGTGGTGTACCGGTCAGTGTGTGTAGTGTGGTGTACCGGTCAGTGTGTGTAGTGTGGTGTACCGGACAGTGTGTGTAGTGTGGTGTACCAGTCAGTGCTCGGTGCCCGGGCTCCACTGGCTCCACTCGGACCACGCTGAGCCTCAGAGGTTTGCTGTTCTCCAGCTGCTCCTCCGACACGTACAGGCCGTCGCTCAGGAAGTAGTTCTCTGCACTGGTCACTCTGTTTACAAAAGTGTTTCATTTAGACCGGCTCGTCTAGTCCAGGGACATCCACACACAGTTAGCTTGTAGATGTTTATTTGTCCTCAAGGGCCATCACTGAGCAGTTAAATACAATATCAGTAATAAAAGCTCAAGCAAAAGTTTGAGATGAGTAACAGCACTCAGGACAAAAGTGTGGTTTGAAGTGATCTGAACATTGAATATAACGTGTGTGTTTGTCCCGGGCCCTCAGGCTCTTGGTTCTGCCCTTGTACCTGATGGTGGTGGTGGACTTGTCTCGTCCCACGTGCAGCTGGTGTTGTCCCTCTGAGATCTGCTGGGCCCAGTGCGGGTGTAACCAGGCAACCGAGGACACGTGCCCCGCGTACACCATGGGCATGATCCAGTTCTCGATGCTCAACTCACTGCAACAAGAGGCCAGCATGTCATTTTACATTTCAACTCGTCGTTATTGAATCGATCTGACTCGTTCCTCTGAAGCATCTGCACATGCACAAAGCTTTGGGCTGCTCCTCAGGGCAGCGTCTCAGTCCTCTGCTGTTGGTCCCAGCCTCATTCCAAAATGAATTAAATTTATTATTTGCCGCAACATTCTACAAACAATTGACGAAGTTGGATGGAGAGCATTAAGAACCTGCAGCGTTGAAAAGAATTGAACCCACCACAGAATCAAACTGTGCTCTTGTTCTATTTGCCTTCATCATCTGAGGTGCATCACTCCCGACAGCAGACGTGTCATTGTGAGACTGGACCGGACCGGAATGCACATACAAGCGCAATGTCTTAGGGTTCATGTCTCGTACCGAGGGAAATGAACTTCTCCTGCATTAGAACTTCCATTTATTTGACAACACCAACTATTTTACATGCAGTAAGTCATATAATGGGAACAACGCAGCAGCAGCAGCCCCCCAGGGTTCTTTCTTTAGCCTCTGTCACAAAGCACAGACCTGAAGAGCTTGTCCTTGTCGAAGACGGTGTCGGCGGCCATGTTGACGGGGATGAGCATGTCTGGGTGAGAGTCCAGGTGGACCAGGGGGACGTGGGAGGGAGGCAGGTGTCTGGAGCCGATGGAGCGGTAGATGGGACGCACAACCTACAGGACACGGCAGGGAGCAACGCTTACAACGAGTTCATCCTTTATCGAGATCATCATCAACGTCTTAATCAGAAACTCAATCAAATAATCATGATCCGGACACAGAACGCCGAGAGAAGAGGTGACGACTCAGACGGAGCAGCAATGATACAAAATGCACAGGAAACGTGTCCAATTCATGTTTTGTCTCGTATTTTGATTTATCTCCTTTTTATTTAGTGAAAATCTCATGTTATTCTAATTTGATATCTTACTTTTTTTCAATTCTTGATCTTTTTGTTAATTGTCATTTTTGAATTGTATATCTTTATCATGTCATGGTTTATTTTTGTCTTTTAAATCCTACTGTTGTAAAGCAAACCCCGCGACAGTCAAAGGTGCTTCAGAATAATAATACAAATAAAAAATCCACCTTCTGACTCGAAGCAAGTGTAATAATTGTACAGTGTAATAATTGTACAGTGTAGTAATTGTACAGTGTAATAATTGTACAGTGTAGTAATTGTACAGTGTAGTAATTGTACAGTGTAGTAATTGTACAGTGTAATAATTGTACCGTGTAATAATTGTACAGTGTAGTAATTGTACAGTGTAGTAATTGTACCGTGTAATAATTGTACCGTGTAATAATTGTACAGTGTAGTAATTGTACAGTGTAATAATTGTACAGTGTAATAATTGTACAGTGTAATAATTGTACCGTGTAATAATTGTACAGTGTAATAATTGTACAGTGTAGTAATTGTACAGTGTAGTAATTGTACAGTGTAATAATTGTACAGTGTAATAATTGTCCAGTGTAGTAATTGTACCGTGTAATAATTGTACAGTGTAGTAATTGTACAGTGTAGTAATTGTACAGTGTAATAATTGTACAGTGTAGTAATTGTACAGTGTAGTAATTGTACAGTGTAATAATTGTACAGTGTAATAATTGTCCAGTGTAGTAATTGTACCGTGTAATAATTGTACAGTGTAGTAATTGTACAGTGTAATAATTGTACAGTGTAATAATTGTACAGTGTAGTAATTGTACAGTGTAGTAATTGTACAGTGTAATAATTGTACAGTGTAGTAATTGTACAGTGTAGTAATTGTACAGTGTAATAATTGTACAGTGTAATAATTGTACAGTGTAATAATTGTACAGTGTAGTAATTGTACAGTGTAATAATTGTACAGTGTAATAATTGTACAGTGTAGTAATTGTACAGTGTAATAATTGTACAGTGTAATAATTGTACAGTGTAATAATTGTACAGTGTAATAATTGTACAGTGTAGTAATTGTACAGTGTAGTAATTGTACAGTGTAATAATTGTACAGTGTAGTAATTGTACAGTGTAATAATTGTACAGTGTAATAATTGTACAGTGTAATAATTGTACAGTGTAGTAATTGTACAGTGTAATAATTGTACAGTGTAATAATTGTACAGTGTAATAATTGTACAGTGTAGTAATTGTACAGTGTAATAATTGTACAGTGTAATAATTGTACAGTGTAATAATTGTACAGTGTAGTAATTGTACAGTGTAATACTCTGTCCTCCAGATATGATTTAATCTCTCATTTCTGTGTCTTTCCTTTGAATATTCCAGGTTTTGTCCTTCACAATCATTACATTAACTTCAAATGATAAATGAGATGTTTGTCTGTAAATATCGTCCGTCAGAAGAACATGTCGTGTCTAAACAACGAATCAATAAATCAAACAAATTATCACTAAATCAATGATGTATGAATAATAATTGATAGTTGTAGCCCTATCTCAAATATACATAAGTGTTTTAGTGTTGTCACTAAGGATTATATTTGTAGTCGCCAGTCAAGAGATTATAACTATTGTACATTATGTCGGTGTAATCCCTCATTCGTCCAGGCGTGTTCCATAGTAGAAAAAGCTTCAGTTGTTTCATCTGGACTCAGTTTGAAAAAATAGACGTTTCGACTCTCATCCAAGAGTCATTGTCAATAACAGAATTTAGGTCGAGAACTCCGATATTTATACTGTTCTGTGGTAAGACCCGCCCATTGGGAGGAGCCTTCCTGAAGTAGAAAGAGTTGTTTGTTTCAACAGAAACTCCCCCCTTGTATCTACCGAGCCTATTCAGAATCTTAATGGTCTATTAGAATCCTCTTAGTCTTAGTGAGACCCTGGCTCAACCACCCTGAGTACCTGATTAGCATCTAAATGTCCTGGTCCTCTACCTTTCCAGGGGTTCAGTAACCCATTATAAATAACAGGAAGATGAAACCTAAGCCCTCCATTTCTGTTTAAAGAAGGTCTTTCTTTTTTAACAAAAATAGCTTCCTTAACTCCTCTTTCAAATCATCTTTTCTCCTGCTTAAAACCTTCACCTCACCGTCTTCAAACGAGTGATTAGAGGCTTCAAGATGGAGATGCACGGCACTCTGAGGTCCTGAACTAGTATTTCTTCTGTGCTGATAGAGCCTCTTGTGTAGAGGCTGTTTCGTCTCACCTATGTACCGTTCTTTACAGCTTTCTTCACTGCATTGGATCGAATAAACTACATTGCTCTGTTTTTGAGTCGGCAACTTGTCCTTAGGGTGAACCAGTTTTTGTCTTAAAGTGTTTCCTGGTTTAAAATAAACAGGGACTTCGTGTTGTCTAAAAATTCTCTGCAGTTTTTCCGACAGGCCAGAGACATAAGGGATAGAAACACCCTTCCTTCTCTGTTCAGTTTCCCTTTTGTCCTGCTTCTTGGTTCTCTTCACTCTGTTGAGAGCCCAAGCGGGGTAACCACAGGCTGAGAGGGCATTTCGGACATGTTTTTCCTCTTTCTTCTTGCCCTCTGAGCTGGTGGGCACACCTTGAGCTCTGTGTTGTAAGGTTCTGATCACACCCAGCTTGTGCTGTAGTGGGTGGTTGGAACCAAAGAGCAGATACTGGTCCGTGTGTGTAGGTTTCCTATATACTTCTATTTGGAGTTTCCCGTCCTCTCCTCTGATCGTGGAACAATCAAGAAAGGCCAAGCGATTCTCCTTAGCGTCTTCTCTTGTAAACCTGATATGTGGGTCCACAGCATTGATGTGATCAGAGAAGGTTTCCAGCTCTTGTTTCTTGATTGTTACAAAAGTATCATCGACATAGCGGAGCCACAGTTTTGGGGCTATGCCTGAGAATGAGGACAGTGCCTTCTTCTCAAAGTGCTCCATGTACAGGTTGGCCACTATGGGAGAGACGGGCGAGCCCATGGCACAGCCATGAATCTGTCTGTAAAATTGTCCCCGGAATTGAAAGTAAGTGGTGTTCAGACAGATGTCCAACAGTTTACATATGTGTTCAGGTGTCAGTTTGGTCCTTTCCTGTAGGTGGTGTCTTCCTGCAGTCTGAACCTCACTGCTGCTACTGCATCAGAGGTCGGGATGCAGGTGAACAGGGACACAACATCATATGAAACCATGAGGTCATCTGGGTCCAGTTGGAGATGTTTCACTTTATCCACAAAGTTGTGCGTGTTTTCCACATGATGTTCCGAATTCCCCACAAGCGGAGCCAATATAGTTGTTAAATGCTTGGCCACATTGTAAGTGATGGAATCTGTGCTGCACACTATGGGTCTGAGTGGAACCTCCTTTTTGTGTATTTTTGGAAGGCCATAAATGCAGGGCATGGCTTCACCAGGATACAGTCTGTAATACAGAGGCCGGTCTATCGCTTCCTCTTTTTCCAGCCTTTGTAAACAGTCTATCACTTTCTTCTTGTAGCCACTGGTCGGATCTCTTTTCAAGCACTCGTTTGTGGCCCTTTTTTTTTTTCTAATTGAGTCCAGATGACTACAACTGAAGCTTTTTCTACTATTGTACATTAACACTTTAAAATACAATTCTCACTAAATAAAGGTGGAAATATGGGAACTGAAGGCTTCTAGATTGAGAATATTTATGAATAACCTGCATTATTTATGAAAATCAGATTTTTTTTCATATCTTAATTAATACTTTTTATTTAATCTATAAAGCACTATTCGCAAATATTTTCAATCTAGACGACTTCAGTCACTATATTTCAATATTATATTCTGTCTTTTCCTTTGTTTTAGAGTCGGTTTAGTCCAGAAAGCAATATCAATATTACAACTATGATTATTGTGACTCGGCACGATGAGGCGATGAACCTTTAACAGTTTCAGGAGCGACGACGTTTCATCCACGACGTCACTTCTTCAGTTTCTTTGTAGAAGAAGATTCAGTTGTCGTCACTCTCTCATCCTAGAGTCATTCTCAATCTGATCTTTCTCTACTATGGAACGCTCCTGGACAAATGAGGGATCACACCGACAACCTTCTTCTGTTTTAAACTTTTGCTGTTAATAATAATACATGCGGTTCTACCCAGACCGTCACCCCGATTCTGGAAAGATTTTCTGTCTCGCAGCAAAATATCTGAAAAACGTGTTGTCCCAGCGGTTAGAGACGGGGACTCGAATGTATTAAGTCCTGAGTTCGGTTCCCATTTTCACCCAATTCAAGTTTAAACATTTTAAACTTATAGATTGCACAGTATAGTTTGTTTTGGGATGAGTTAGCTGCACTCGCTAATACAGATCCATGGCATAAACTAGTTTAACCAGACGAAGTAGGGGTTAGGGTTAAGGTTAGGGGTTAGGGTTAAAGGTTGAATGGACTGGATTTTTTTGGCCCAAATCTAAGTCTTATTTCCTCGTGGCGTGGACTGGCGATTAGTCCTGCCACGTATCAATCATAAAACGCACCTGTCGCTCACCTGCAGCCGCGTGCGGTTCGTCCCCACTTTTCCGCGTGTCTAAGCGCATTGATCCATCATAATATAGTTCCCTCAGTGTACAGGGTAAAATGAAGAGAAAGACTGTTCGAGCTGACTCAGAAGTGGACTGAAATCTACGGGAGACGAGAGATGCGATGCGATCAGTCGCGCTAATAAACAAACGCACGTGTGTGTTGTATCAGTCCACACGGGGGAGTGCGCATGCGCACTTCCGCCTGAGTTCTCAAATCGCCGAAAAATCGTCCATTACGCCTTTAAGGTTAAGGTTAAGCTTAGGGGTGAGGTTTAGGGTTAGGGGTTAGGGTTAAGGTTAAGGGTTAGGGTTAAGGTTAGGGGTTAGGGTTAAGGTTAGGGGTGAGGTTTAGGGTTAGGGGTTAGGGTTAAGGTTAAGGGTTAGGGTTAAGGTTAGGGGTGAGGTTTAGGGTTAGGGTTAAGGTTAAGGGTTAGGGTTAAGGTTAGGGGTTAGGGTTAAGGTTAAGGTTAGGGTTAAGGTTTAGGGTTAGGGTTAAGGTTAAGGGTTAGGGTTAAGGTTAGGGGTTAGGGTTAAGGTTAGGGTTAAGGTTTAGGGTTAGGGTTAAGGTTAGGGGTGAGGTTTAGGGTTAGGGTTAAGGGTTAGGGTTAAGGTTAGGGGTTAGGGTTAAGGTTAGGGTTAAGGTTTAGGGTTAGGGTTAAGGTTAGGGGTTAGGGTTAAGGTTAGGGGTGAGGTTTAGGGTTAGGGGTTAGGGTTAAGGTTAAGGGTTAGGGTTAAGGTTAGGGGTGAGGTTTAGGGTTAGGGTTAAGGTTAAGGGTTAGGGTTAAGGTTAGGGGTTAGGGTTAAGGTTAGGGTTAAGGTTTAGGGTTAGGGTTAAGGTTAGGGGTGAGGTTTAGGGTTAGGGTTAAGGTTAAGGGTTAGGGTTAAGGTTAGGGGTTAGGGTTAAGGTTAGGGTTAAGGTTTAGGGTTAGGGTTAAGGTTAGGGGTTAGGGTTAAGGTTAGGGGTGAGGTTTAGGGTTAGGGCTTAATATTATATATTTTTTTCATTTATTTCAATAACAAATTACCATGATGACGATCAATAACAATGTCAGTGTTCGCAGAGACAGGAAGTCTAGTTTCTGGGCTCCAGAATCGAGGTGACGGTCAGTGTGTAACTCCATGTAATAATAATGGTAGAAATATATTTGTACAAAAATACAAACACGCGTTTTGATACGAAGTTGAGCAGCTGCTTGTGTGAGGCTTACATCGTGGTGATCCTCTACAATCCACACGGGCAGATGTTTGTAGCTCCTCTTCATATTTCACCTCTGAAAACTCCGTGTTTAAAGGACGAGAGAACGCGGCGCCATGCGAAACACAAGCTTCTCACGGCGCGTGCGGGGCAGAAACACGGGCGAGTGCTCTGATTGGTCAACACGGTCCAAAGGGCGGGACATATAAGTCTACGCCAATCAGACAAAAGAAAAGCCAGTAAGTAGACCAATCAGAGCACCGGGATTTGACGGAATTGTGGTTTGTTATTGTGTCCGTAGTGAAACAAATGGCAGAAGATTTCCGATTATCCGTTTCCCCCCCACAACTCTGAAATATTGTTTAACTTACAACTAGGAAAGGAAAGCCCGAAATAATTATAAACAAAATCTAATATATTTATCGGAAGACAATTGAGAATTTGAAAAAGGAGTTTGAGATAAATCAGTACATGATAGAGATGTTTTGAGGGCCTTCGGTGGCTGTGCTCTGTCACTACAACTTTTTCACAGGTTTCTCAAATACAGCGTTATTAAAAGAGGTTTGTCACAAAATAGAGATGATCAAGACGTGGGAAAAGTCCTTAGTTTTGTTCCTGAGGCAAATGAACAACAAAGAGTAAATGTATCACATTAAAACATCTACTTAAGTTAAGTTTTTATGTACCCTTCACACATGTACTTTAGGAGCACAAAGTAAAAGTATTTCTCACAGATTTAAAGTGTCAATTTGTGATCTTGAAGAGTTGTGCAGATTATTGGTCAGAGATGACTAAATTACATTATTTTTCTGGTCATTTTTATTTACATTTTTGCTCAAAGTGGGGGATTGAGCGCAAAATATTTAGACATAAAGGTGCATGAAGGTGCCTAAAAACAATTTCTCAGACATTTCTGGCAGTACTTTTGACTTTTCAGTGACAGCAATTGTACAAATTGTGGATCATTGAGTTGACTTGCATTGATTTTTTTTTTCCTGATCTACAATGACGTAAATATCACTTAGATCTACCCAGTGGTGGGCCGTCAGGACCAGCAAGGCCTTCCCTGCTGGCCTAAATATATATATATATATATATATATATATATATATATTGTAACTGTCAGTAAATAGTAAATGCAGTTTTTCGTTTCATAGAAATTGTTTTCGTTAAGATTATTGTTATTATTATTCACACACTCAAATGTTTATTATTGTAAGAGTACTGACACAGGTGGGATGGATTACCACTCACCCACACATGCAGGAAAGGCAGAACCAGTGCCACGGTAAAGGCAGCACAAGCAATAGCTAGCCCAGCCCAATGAACAAGGTAACTTTTGTACGATAAATTGATGTGTTTGACGATAAATTGATGTGTTTGATAAACAGCATGAAATGCACTTACATGGTACCAGCACGAGGTAGCTGTTTTTGTATTATACTGTGTTTAACAACGATTGTGAAGAGTGTCTAAATGTACTGTATTTGTTCTGTCTGTAGTTTTCACGGCGTTTTACTAGCAAAAAGGCTAATAAATGTCGGTACTCGAGATCCGTGTGTAGCGTTGTTTCTGAGGAGCTACATATATTTTCCCTCAAATATTTATTAAATTATTCCCCAGATTTAGCGTTTTACTCTTCATTTCATGGCGTTCCTCTTGTTGCACTGCTTCTGCCCCAGGTACAGATTTGGAGGCTGGTCTTATGTTAGATCTTTTATCCAATCATATTCAGCCTCATGTGTTGCCAGGATCTGAAATCTGCCGAGGCCTTCAGACTCAACAGAGCTGGTGATGCTTATAGTGAATGGAAATGAAAATGATGTGTCAACCAATCAGCTTCAGAGTTGCTCTTGTACGTCTGCTGCTGTTCCACAGGAGCAGCAGGTGCATCAGGTGCACGTCTTTTGATTGGATCACCAATATTGAGAAGCAGGTCTTATGGGCGGGGCTATGGAACCTCAGAAACTCTGAACGAGGAAACTGGATGTGACAGACACATTAATCCTGTATTACTAAGCTGTTTTTTCAACCCAGAACGGGCGGAAGGAGGACAAGATATCGATTTTCAAGAAAAATTGGACATTGTAAGAAGAGGTCGTCCTACGCCGACGCTGCAAAGCCTGTTACAGGCGGCGCGTTGAAAACGCGTTAACAACAAGCGGGCGCAGCACGGACAACGTGCGGCACGGACCGGAACATGTGCGGAAAACGAGCGGACAACGGCAGGTCACGGAGAACGGCACGGAGAACGCGTGAAGAACGAGCGCGGACAAGGTAAAGCGACGCCTGTTTAAACGTCTAGAGCCGTGGCATCATAATGATGTAATAAGAGGTGGATTTATTCGGGTGGGACTGTGTATGACATCACTGAAGGCCCAAGCCCCAGACCCACGGCCCACTACTGCTGTACAGTCTGCGTTGAGAGTCCAGTCCAGTTTGTGGTTCAGATGAACACCCAGGTACTTGTATGAGTCCACTCTCTCAATGTCCCGTCCCTGGATGTTCACTGGTGAGGGGGCAGTGGGGTGGCGTCTGCGGAAATCCACCACCATCTCCTTGGTCTTCCCCGCGTTGATGAGGAGGTGGTTCCGCTGACACCAGTCCACAAAGTCCTGCTCCAGTCCTCTGTACTCCGCGTCATCGTCGTCCGTGATGAGTCCGATGATGGCAGAGTCGTCAGAGAACTTCTGCAGGACACAGCTGTCCGTGTCATGTCTGAAGTCTGCAGTGTAAAGGGTGAAGAGAAAGGGCGCGAGGACAGTGCCCTGGGGCGCCCCCACACTGCAGGTCCGAGTGTCAGACACACAGTCCCGGGCTCTCACAAACTGGGGTCGGTCCGTGAGGTAGTCCAGGATCCACTCTGCAGGTCGTACTCCACACCAGCCGTCTCCAGCTTGTCCCTCAGGACAGCGGCTGGATGGTGTTGAAGGCGCTGGAAAGATCGAAGAACAGGATCCTCACAGAGCTGCCAGGCTTTTCCAGGTGAGAGAGAGAGCGGTGCAGCAGGAGATGACGGGGGGAAATGACAAAAAAAAATAAACATCTCATAATTTTGAAAATTATCTCGTTATTACGAGAAATAACGAGATGCTTAAAAAAAATATATCTATATTATTATCTCGTTATTACTACGCCCTAGCGCGCCGAAGCTAACAACTTAAAATGCGTTTTAAGGACAACTGAACAATCTGAACATAAGACATAAAAAAAAAATTAAAAAAAAAAGTCAATGACCCAAAAATAGGTAAGAATTGTCGCGATATCCATTTTTGAAAGCTCTAGGTGCTTTTACAGCTGAACACGAGCAGTTTTTCGTTACATCGCGCTCTAGGGAAAAAAAGCTTTCTGGGCCGCGGGATTTCTTTGGCTGCAGTACCAATAGAGTGGCCACTGGGGGTTGTAAACGACATGCTGCGGCGAGCCATACCCAATCCAGATAATATAATAGATCCATGGGGCAAACATAAGAGGGGAGCGGCCATATTGAACTCAAGCAGAATAGACTTTGAACAGAGGAAAATATATATATATTTTTAAATCATATTCTGATTATGTTTAGGCAGAGAAGGCCTTGCTGGTCCTGACGGCCACCACTGCTGTACAGGAAGAGCCAGAGTGGGCTCTATCTCCTGAGGAGACTCGGGTCTTTTTGGAGTGACAGGGCCACTCCTGACGAGAGATGATGCGTCGAGCTAATAAACAAACGCACGTGTAGCAACGAGGCTGTGGCGTGCTCACGCACAAGGTTTGATGGGAAGAACAGGAGGGGGGAGTGTGGTGTGTGTAAAAGCCCTGTAAAGGGGGATATTTGTGAGCAATAAAGTGAGGACACGTCTTTCTTCATGCCGTGCTGGTTTATGACTGAAGAAGAGACGCTCAAGAGCACTGAGCGCCCCCTGCTGGACTGGCAATGTAATTGCACTGGTTATATCAGCTGGTTACATGTGCGCATGCACGTTTTAAAAAAAGGACTAACAGTTGCTTAAGTTCTCGAATCAGCAAAAAATCCTCTATTATTCCTTTAACCATAATTTAATCACTCATTGCACTGTTCACTTTTTGTACTCCATATGTAGTAGTTAATGTTCCATTTTCCATGTGTCTGGGCAAACACTGAGGACCACTGTGAGCAACATCAGATGTGCCCCCTGTGGCCACACACCAGTATCACGCCTGTTCAAAACCTTGGATCATTGCAAGTTACATGGCTTAAAAGAATCAAATTACAGCAGCAATTTTCATCAGTTTACTTTTACCAGCTGACCTGCCCGGCGCGTATGGGCAGGGCACATATACTATCAATGCTATGATTGGCTGCGTAGCGTAAGTAAACCTAAACCGTGTCGTGTCATTGGCTGGACACCTGTCACTCACTGTGTTACAGTGAAAAATGGAACAACTTTTACTTTTTGGGCTGTACAGCTCCTGAATAAAAGTTGCGCACACGATATTTACGAAGAAAATAGAACTTTTCCATAACAATAAACCGCAGGAGCCCACATTGTAACATGAGATATTTACACGCGGTAGTGATGCGTCTTTTGAACCGGGTCTCGTGGACCGCGGTGAAGTTAGTTTCACGTTGGACGTTGGACATTCGCCTCCGCAACTAGAGCGGGAGCTTCCTCTGAGTGTGCCCCGCCTGCAGGAGCTCCACGCGGGGAGCTGCGCTGAAGAGCCGCTTGGTGCCCCAGTTAGGGACCGACTCTAAAGTACCGTTTGTTATCTTAAAAAATATAAACATATTTATAAAAAAACAAAAAAAAAACAACATTGAGCATGAAACCAAGTTGCTAATCCTAGATGCCATAGTCCTTTTGGGCTAAAAGATTAACCCTTTGTAGATTTTCAAAGAATATTTTTAGTCAAAAAACAAGGATTATTTTCAATAGCTCCTAAATCAGCTAACCTATATAGTAAACGCTAAGTGATTATAGTAGTTTGAGTCTCCAGGTACAACGCACACCTTTTACTTTTTCAAACCCTTTATAGATTTTTAAGGAATATTTTTCTTCAAAAAACAAGGATTCTTTTCAATAGCTCCTAAGTCAGCTGACCTAGAAAGTCAAACCCACGTTATTATAGTAGTTGTGGTCTCCAGGTATCACGCACACCTTTTACGTTTTCAAATCCAATCTGTTTGAAGTACTACCAAAAAAGTAGTTTTAGTCTTATTAGTTTATTGACTGTACAAAAAATGTTTTTAACTTTGCATACTACTGACCTGAACCCTGCAAGAGGTCAACAGCCATTGCCTTCTCTCTTTGTACATACTACCTCTCGTAGTAGAGAACTCCATGTTGGGGATCGCCGGGAAAGCCTGCATTATCTGCATTGCCATCTAAAAATACACATTTACAAACAAAGAAATTACAATTTCTGAAAGAGAAAATTCTGGGCCCTAATATAGACCATATTTTTTGACATGTTTTTGACCTCTATTTTTAACCATAGGGCCCAAAGTAGAGGCGTGAGCGCCTTATTGAGGACAGCATGATCACTTAAATACAATACAGATATGGGCACAGTCTGGTTACTTCGCAGACAACATCTCTGTTTCACTGTCGGCAGGTGAATGTGGGCCAGTGGATTCACTCTGTCACTGCATCCAACAGATCAGTGTGTGGACCGGCCTCCTGCTGGTGCAACAGATCAGTGTGTGGACCGGCCTCCTGCTGGTGCAACAGATCAGTGTGTGGACCGGCCTCCTGCTGGTGCAACAGATCAGTGTGTGGACCGGCCTCCTGCTGGTGCAACAGATCAGTGTGTGGAGCAAAACAACTTTCTCCTGCTGAACTCAGACAAGACCTAAATCATCGTTTTTGGCCCAAAGAAACAAAGAGAAAGTGTCAGCGTCACCTCCAGAGTCTCGCTCTAAAACCTACAAACCAAGTTATAAACCTGGGGGTAATAATGGACTCAGACTTGAATTTTAAAAGCCATGTCAATTCAATCAGTAGCTTTTTAAAAAACATTGCCAAAATCAAAAGTATAGTGTCTAAACCAGACTTGGACAGACTTATCTGTGCATTTGTCTCCAGTAGATTAGACTGTAACGGCCGCTCACTGGTCTCTCCAAACGAGCTGTAAAACAGCTGCAGTTCATCCAGAACGCTGCTGCTCGGGTCCTGACTAGAACCAGGAAGTACCATCACATTAGTCCTGACTAGAACCAGGAAGTACCATCACATTAGTCCTGACTAGAACCAGGAAGTACCATCACATTAGTCCTGACTAGAACCAGGAAGTACCATCACATTAGTCCTGACTAGAACCAGGAAGTACCATCACATTAGTCCTGACTAGAACCAGGAAGTACCATCACATTAGTCCTGACTAGAACCAGGAAGTACCATCACATTAGTCCTGACTAGAACCAGGAAGTACCATCACATTAGTCCTGTTCTCAGGTCTCTGCACTGCCCCCTGTGGCTCAGAGAATAGACTTTAAAGCAGCTCTGCTTGTGTACAAGTCTCTCCATGGCCTAGCACTAAATTACATCTCTGACATGTTAGTGCCATATGAACCATCTCGGACTCTGAGGACCTCAGGGACCGGCCTCCTGCTGGTGCCCAGAGTCAGGACTAAACATGGACCGGCCTCCTGCTGGTGCCAGAGTCAGGACTAAACATGGACCGGCCTCCTGCTGGTGCCAGAGTCAGGACTAAACATGGACCGGCCTCCTGCTGGTGCCAGAGTCAGGACAAAACATGGACCGGCCTCCTGCTGGTGCCAGAGTCAGGACTAAACATGGACCGGCCTCCTGCTGGTGCCAGAGTCAGGACAAAACATGGACCGGCCTCCTGCTGGTGCCAGAGTCAGGACTAAACATGGACCGGCCTCCTGCTGGTGCCAGAGTCAGGACTAAACATGGACCGGCCTCCTGCAGGTGCCAGAGTCAGGACTAAACATGGACCGGCCTCCTGCTGGTGCCAGAGTCAGGACTAAACATGGACCGGCCTCCTGCTGGTGCCAGAGTCAGGACTAAACATGGACCGGCCTCCTGCTGGTGCCAGAGTCAGGACTAAACATGGGGAATCTGCGTTTCAGTTTTATGCAGCTAAAATCTGGAACAGTCTTCCTGAAGATGTGAGACAGGTTCTACTCTGACAATGTTCAAATCTAAGCTAAAAACAGTTTTATTTAGCTGTGTTTGACTGTGTTCTTTGCACTCTTCTCTTTTATTTCTTAAACTGTTTTGTGTTTTCTGTAATTTCTTTGTGATTTTAATGCATTTTTCCTGTTGTGTGAACCACTTTGAATGGCATTGTGTATGAAATGTGCTCTACAAATAAACTTGCCTTCACTTACCGAAAAAGTAGGGGTTTGAGGTAATAAATGTAAAGAAACACTGCTCTATGATAAATGCACATTACAGAATTGTTTAGGTCTTTTTTAGATCTCTTTCTCGCAGTCGACCCTGTCCAAACAAGTGCCCTTTATATCTCCCATGCCCCATATAATACATGATACTTTAGCCACTATTACACCTCAGCTGAATCCATCCTTCTGCAAAGGCTCTTGTAGTGTCCCACCCTCCAGTTCATGTTTCTCCACTCTCGTTTCTGGTGATGAAGGTGTGTCAGATTGAGATATACCCTGTGCACACATATTTTATTTAAAGTTTTACATTTCCCATGTAATATCAATCCACTTATGTACATACTTCAATTTCTCTGCTGCCTGACTTGAAGACTCCATCTCCAAAGCACTTTTGGCGGGTCAAATAAACTGTCCCGTTTCCAGCATGAATGAAGTGAAAGAACAAGGCATTATTCTGTTCTTGTATTGTAGTGCAGTATTGGGTGAACATTACACGTCAAAAACAAACCAGTAGGTTCCAATGGTTGTCTTTAACAAGCACAGGAGAAAGGATGGCATCATACTTGGTCAGTTTTACCTGCAAATCAAAAACACATTTATTTAGTCAAATTCTTCTCTCGCTCACTTCCTCCCTTTCGCTCTTTCTTCATAGCCTCGTTCTCTTCCCCTTTCCTCTCTTTCTTTCTCTCCATCTCTCCCTTCTGTTTCTCTCTCCCACCCCCCCTCTCTCTTCCTCCCTCCTGGGCAGTGACAGTCTCAAAAACAACTGGGCTCAGTACATCTTGGACATGTAAGTGCCATATGAACCATCTCAGACTCTGAGGATCTCAGACCGTCAAGGCTCAGGCAGTCAAAGATGTTCAGGGGCTTTCGAACAGGTGTTCCCTGGTCCACTTTGGTCTCCCCGTAGTGATATCTGGGCATTTGACCCATCCTTCAATGCCACTGGGGGACACATCTCCAGATCTTGAGCTCGGCTTAGTCAGGACTACCTTCACTTGAAAAAATGTACATATTGTACATATTTTCTGTTGATGTGGGAAGATGGAGCATGAGAAGGAAACCCATCCATACACAGGCAGACACATGCAAACGGAAGGGGTAGTAACTCTGACAGGACTAGGAAAAAGGGGTGAGCTTCAGGTTGGGACAGGCCAAGATAGCGGTGGATCGGAACAAGGGGTGGAGGGTTCAGACACAGAGTTATCAGTGTGAGGACCCTGTTTGTGAGGATGATCCAGGCTTAGCTCAGGGTTAAGTTTGGGCTTTACTCAATGATCGGGGATGAGTTGATTTTTGAGAACCGCTGGGGCTTTGCTTGACTGTGGGAGGAGTAGTTTATTTTTTGACCTTTTTTTTTCAAATAAAGGTGTGTCAAATATTGGTCACAATAATGGTCTTTTAAAAATCTCACTTAATATCTCTCTCTCTTTGCTGTTCCTCACTCTCGGTTACCGTCTCTCTGTATCTACAGGAGCTATGTGTAACAAGAAAAACACACTTACAGTCGATAATAGATGTCTTTCCTCCTGGCTTTGCTCCTTATACAGAAAACCATAGCTGTATAGTGGTCCATCAAAAACATTTTGTTCAGGACTTTTTCATGGTTAGCAGGATGATGTATGATACCTTCAATCACCTGAGAGGAGAAGGTTATTATTTAATAAACAAAGGCCTTTTTTATTTTTTGGACTGCTTGCTGTTACCTCTCCATTAAGCCATTCATGGGGTTTCAGTGTATTCAAATCAAAGTGACGGATGAGTATGCTACTCCCAGGATTTTGTGCCACAATGGCACATACCACCATTTCTGTCTGCGGCCTTCTCCATAATGAAGCCACCTGTGGAAAATAAGAACATTTTAAAGTACCCTTAATACTGCACTGAATAGTAGACATTATACGAGATGAGCTGTCACTATAGAATAAAACAAACATATTCTTAAAGATGTGAACGTTACCTTTTTCTCTTCATCTTGTTTCTCTGCATTCATTTTCTTTGGCCTTGGCAGTGTTGTTTGAGGGTTGAAATATTTTGACTTGGAGGTAGTAGTTGAACGGACTCTCTTGTTCCATGCCTCCTGGTGATCATCCTTTGGCCTAACCGCTCTACTGGATGTGTACAACATTTTCAATGGGAAGATGTTCTCGTTGATGTGCTCAACATACCGTCCCTGCAGAGATGTGAACAAGACCCTGATGAAATCAGCTGCTCTCAAATGTAGTTTCCGTTGAAGAATGGGATTTTTGACCAGTCCAAACCACAGTTCAACGTGACAGTTGGTGTCTCTGGGTTTTTTGTCACAGTAGTCAATGCATCGGAGCCAGTATACCGTTTCAGGTCCCCCAGTACAATGCCACTCCACAGAGGGAATAGTCCCATATATTGTTTCCTCAACCACACCCGGGCCAAAATACCCATTTGCCCTGCCTGTTTTTTCCTCAGAGAGTATGTCACACAGAGCCTGTTCTCTTTGAAGGGCAAACGCTGCAGTAAAGAGGGAATCAGCCACAATATCTGTTTGCGTCCCCTCTTTTGTGACTTCATCCGCTGAGCACCTCTCGAGTATTGGCTCCATTTTATGACATAAGTTGAAACCATCCAAGACCCTTGGACTCTGTTTGACCCTGCTGTTCTCTTCTACAGAAATGAAGAGAACACACATGTGTTTAAAAATGTGGAGCGCTCTCTCCAGGCTCGTAGTGTTTTGGAGAGCAGCAAAACAGGACAAACTCCTTCATGGCCTTGTCTTTTGTTTTTAAGCCTATGGCCTGGCGAACAGCTTTTATTATATGGGCGGCACAAAGATGAACTACGGTGAATGAAATATTTCCAGTTATTGTGGACAATTGAATGTGCTCTTTCAAGGGAGCTGTTCATATTTTCTTTGTTGAAGGCAAGCAACACGCTATGGATTTGTGCCCAACTGAAATCGGTTTCTATTTGGCTTATTTTCCTTTTTGTTATGAAAGAGAGATCCCTTTGGAACTCCATGAGCCAGTTTGTGATGGACGGGATGGCATGATTATTTGTGATCATCTCTGTCACCGGTAAGGGGGGTTTATTTTTTCCCATCACTGGCAAAACCAAAGCATAATATAAAATGTGTTTACCTTGGTCCATGTTTGTCACGACACCACCAGTTGCATCCAGATATAAAGCCACCTTCCCTCTTTTGAGATGCTCCGTCAGTATTTTCATTCCGGCCTCAGTCTCCAGGTGAATTGAAAGTGGCTCGATTTGCAACCGGGACAGAAAACCTTTTGAAGTGGGGTAACTGCCACTCTCTTTTATGATTTTGTGTGTTCGCATTAATTCCTAAAGTGAATCAGCATGAAGGCGCCTTGTTTTTCTAAACTTAGAACTGATTGTCTTAAGGACATCTTTTGTCAGACTTTTTGAGTTGTGAATAATAATAATGACTTATTCAATTTTTTATAGCTTTGGCAATTATTCCACGCCTGGAATATTTTGCAGGTCGGAATTTGTGTAGTTTTTTGGCATGCATTATTTTGCCCCTTCTTGTGACCCTGAAAGCTACTTTCAATCTGGAGGACGGTTCATGAGCCCTGGTGAAGTGATAGTTTGCCTTACAGTTGTCAAAAGTACAAATTGCTGTAGCAGAAAAGAAAAAACTTTTTTGTTTCTGACTGTCTTTTTTGCGGAGATGTTGAGAAGTAAATTTAAGTGGGCAACTTGGACTCATTTTTACAAATTCGTTGCAAAATATACTTCTCCAGGGGGCAATTTGTTTTCCCCACAATTTGGTTTTATTTCATTCCACTGTTTCTTTGCCAATATATATTTTGAATTTCTCATTTTCTTTTTGGATTTTTGCTGATGGGGCAAAAATGACTGTGGCTCTTGAGACTGTGGCTCTGGAGAGTGTGGCTCTGGAGAGTGTGGCTCTTGAGACTGTGGCTCTTGAGACTGTGGCTCTTGAGACTGTGGCTCTTGAGACTGTGGCTCTGGAGACTGTGGCTCTGGAGACTGTGGCTCTGGAGACTGTGGCTCTGGAGAGTGTGGCTCTTGAGACTGTGGCTCTTGAGACTGTGGCTCTTGAGACTGTGGCTCTGGAGACTGTGGCTCTGGAGACTGTGGCTCTGGAGACTGTGGCTCTGGAGACTGTGGCTCTGGAGACTGTGGCTCTGGAGACTGTGGCTCTGGAGACTGTGGCTCTGGAGACTGTGGCTCTGGTGACTGTGGCTCTGGAGACTGTGGCTCTGGAGACTGTGGCTCTTGAGACTGTGGCTCTGGAGACTGTGGCTCTGGAGACTGTGGCTCAGGTGACTGTGGCTCTTGAGACTGTGGCTCTTGAGACTGTGGCTCTGGAGACTGTGGCTCTGGAGAGTGTGGCTCTTGAGACTGTGGCTCTGGAGACTGTGGCTCTGGAGACTGTGGCTCTTGAGACTGGCTCTGGAGACTGTGGCTCTGGAGACTGTGGCTCTGGAGACTGTGGCTCTTGAGACTGTGGCTCTGGAGACTGTGGCTCTGGAGACTGTGGCTCAGGTGACTGTGGCTCTTGAGACTGTGGCTCTTGAGAGTGTGGCTCTTGACACTGTGGCTCTGGAGACTGTGGCTCTGGAGACTGTGGCTCTTGAGACTGTGGCTCTTGAGACTGTGGCTCTGGAGACTGTGGCTATTGAGACTGTGGCTCTGGAGACTGTGGCTCTGGAGACTGTGGCTCTGGAGACTGTGGCTCTTGAGACTGTGGCTCTGGAGACTGTGGCTCTTGAGACTGTGGCTCTTGAGACTGTGGCTCTTGAGACAGTGGCTCTGGAGACTGTGGCTCTTGAGACTGTGGCTCTGGAGACTGTGGCTCTGGAGACTGTGGCTCTGGAGACTGTGGCTCTGGAGACTGTGGCTCTTGAGACTGTGGCTCTTGAGACTGTGGCTCTTGAGACTGTGGCTCTGGAGACTGTGGCTCTTGAGACTGTGGCTCTTGAGACTGTGGCTCTTGAGACTGTGGCTCTGGAGACTGTGGCTCTGGAGACTGTGGCTCTTGAGACTGTGGCTCTAGAGACTGTGGCTCTGGAGACTGTGGCTCTTGAGACTGTGGCTCTTGAGACTGTGGCTCTTGAGACTGTGGCTCTGGAGACTGTGGCTCTTGAGACTGTGGCTCTGGAGACTGTGGCTCTGGAGACTGTGGCTCTTGAGACTGTGGCTCTGGAGACTGTGGCTCTGGAGACTGTGGCTCTTGAGACTGTGGCTCTTGAGACTGTGGCTCTTGAGACTGTGGCTCTTGAGACTGTGGCTATTGAGACTGTGGCTCTTGAGACTGGCTCTTGAGACTGTGGCTCTGGAGACTGTGGCTCTTGAGACTGGCTCTTGAGACTGTGGCTCTGGAGACTGTGGCTCTTGAGACTGTGGCTCTTGAGACTGTGGCTCTTGAGACTGTGGCTCTTGAGACTGGCTCTTGAGACTGTGGCTCTTGAGACTGGCTCTGGAGACTGTGGCTCTGGAGACTGTGGCTCTGGAGACTGTGGCTCTTGAGACTGGCTCTTGAGACTGTGGCTCTTGAGACTGTGGCTCTGGAGACTGTGGCTCTGGAGACTGTGGCTCTTGAGACTGGCTCTTGAGACTGTGGCTCTTGAGACTGTGGCTCTGGAGACTGTGGCTCTGGAGACTGTGGCTCTGGAGACTGTGGCTCTGGAGACTGGCTCTTGAGACTGGCTCTTGAGACTGTGGCTCTTGAGACTGTGGCTCTGGAGACTGTGGCTCTGGAGACTGTGGCTCTGGAGACTGTGGCTCTGGAGACTGGCTCTTGAGACTGTGGCTCTGGAGACTGTGGCTCTTGAGACTGTGGCTCTGGAGACTGGCTCTTGAGACTGTGGCTCTGGAGACTGTGGCTCTGGAGACTGTGGCTCTTGAGACTGTGGCACCGGGTCCTCTTTGTTTGTTTTCGCCTCCACTTGTACACTTTCTTTTTCCTAAAAAAAGGGTGAATTGATTAATCAAAAAACAAAACTGTGGGATGATAACTTGCTCGCCATTTGTGTTCCCTTAGCAAACTGCTCAGTGGTGCCCCCTGCACTCACAACGTGTGAAATGTACGAGGGGTTTGATGTCTATAATCTAAACATAAGGTAACTACATCTGAAGTTGTTTTTTTATCTATTTAATTTGGTAAATATAGAATAGATGACAATCCTATGTGGCATCAACCAAGAAGTTTTCAATAAAAATAATAACATTTTCTGTATTTTAGTGCATTTTAGATACAATGTTAATAGCAACTTATATATGAGGGCCCCTCACAGTCCCTAAATGCCCTTCTTCTTCTCTTCTGCAGAACAGATCGTGGCTCACAGACTGTAAACTATTTATTTTAAATTTATAAAAACATGACTTCGACATTTGTAACAAGTTGAATCAATTTGACTTTGCGCATGCGCAGTGTCAGCTCCGCGGTTTGCCGCACCAGCTGGAGGCATCGCACGTCTTGTTTTCGTGGTTTCGGTTAGAATATGAGGCCAATTTGCATCATCTAAAGACTGTATTGATACTTGTAGTTGATAGAATATGTACAACATTGTTTCTAGCATTGCCCCTGATCTCTCTGTGTCTGTGGCTTGCGGAGCTGCCCGAATGTGGAGAGAGGGGCGCAACTCAAGTATTGGATTGATTTAGAACTAAAGACAGACTAGACCTCAAATGAAAGACAACACTACACAGCATGCCCTGTGCCAAGAACACAATTATCAAATCCACCGGTGTGCTGAATGCGCATGGAGATGGTCAAAACGAAACGATGTAAAAAAATACAAATAAAAAGAGAATAATAAGTTTACAAAAGCTGTGGCACAGCTTCTAAAACGGCTGAGCCACAACTGCTAATACATTTATCAATCTAAACTTTAAAGAAGTTATCACTAGGCTTCCCCCGTATTATAACTTTCAGAATAGCCTTTGATATAATTAATTGATATCATTTGATTAAGAAACATACATCGTTGAAGTACTTCTTCTCGGATTTCTCTTCCTTTTTCCATCCAAATTGTTTTCAACCATTTTTCTAAATTAGGTTTATTGTCGGTGAAAACCACATGCGTAATAGTGGTCCATTTTTCAGGTGTAATTACACCACTAAACCCGCTATCCTTGAATGCATTTATCAATGCATCTCTCCCTCCTGCTTCTTCCCAGAGGTCGTTATGCTTCGTTTTTTTTCCTTTTTTAACACGTCCCATGTTTCAAATGGCATACTTCGATATTTAAATTTGCACAATTACTTTGACCTTCCTTCCATCCGGGACAGACTATGGAAATAATGACTTACGCAGGAGAAGACAGCATGAGTGACGTCATAATTGGTATACTAGCCAATGAAAATGACCATATCCTTTGCATTTTATATAATAATAATAATTTAAAAATGTATAAATTAAAATTGTAGTACGACCAATAAGAATAATTCAGAATAGGAATAATATTGCTTTGGTCAATTATTGAATAGGCAAAGAGGAGAATCATGGATATTCTATTGAATAATCAAAATGCTCCAATTTCACTTTTTCCGAGTAAGAGTGTTTTTTTAACTTTCCATAAGTTATCTGTTATTTTACTTCTGTACCTACTTGTGTTGCAACACTGAAATTTCCCAATTGTGTGGACAAATAAAGGCTTATCTTACCTTAGACTATGATACGGCTGGAGAAGATAAGGCTAAATGTTTTACTTCTTTAAACATGGTCTTTAGCCAGGTTTGGCCCTGATTTCAGGTTCTGGGCACATGTGTTTGATATGGATCAGGAGTCTGTTGGTGCAGTTTACAATAAAAGAAAATAGATGGACTATATGTTTTTGTCACCTAATATCACCAACATCAGAAGGCTAAAATACATTCATACAAATTTTCCAGATTTTTTCTCAAATAAAATTACCATTAGGCTATCCTATTAGATTTATCGTTTTAATAATAATGCTACTAATAATAATACTAAAACTACTACTACTACTACTACTACTGCCCAGGTATCTCTGCACCAGCCCCTTACAGATCCTCCTGCAGGTGGAAAGGTGTCTTGCCCTCTCCAGGTGGGTGGGGTGTCCTTGCCCCAAGTGGAGGAGTTCAAATATCTCGGGGTCTTGTTCACGAGTGAGTGAAGGATGGAGCGTGAGATTGACAGTTGGATCGGTGCAGCGGCTGCAGTGATGCAGTCGCTGCATCGACTGTTGTGGTGAAGAAAGAGCTGAAGCTCAACGTTCCTACCCTCACCCGGTCATGAGGTTTGGGTAATGACCGAAAGGACAAGATCGTGGATACAAGCGGTCGAAATGTATTCCCTCCACAGGGTGGCTGGGCGCTCCCTTGGAGATAGGGTGAGGAGCTCAGTCACATGAGAGGAGCTCAGAGTAAAGCCGCTGCTCTTCCACGTCTAGAGGAGCCAGCTGAGGGAGAGAGATTGGAGGGATTATGTCTCTCGGCTGGCCTAGGAATGCCTCAGGATCCCCCTAGAGGAGGTGCAGTGAGAGTCTGGGAGCCCTTGATTAGACTGCTGCCCCCACAACCTGGCCCCGGAGAAGCGGAAGATGGATGATAATAAATAAACAAAATCACAAGCCAAAAGAGCACCTAATCAGGGGTTGAATTGTAATATTTATTCAATTTACAAAAGCACTGCAGATGTCTGTAAATCTCAGAACTCCTTAAGGAATTCCAGGCAGTGATGTAGTAACGTGAAAATGTGTGGGCTGAAACGTCACATTTCATTCTCTGGAGAAGGCCCTGGTTGTCATTATTGTCAAAGTCAAACGAAATGTTATAATATTTCTTATCCTGTAATTGCTGATAAAAGAATTGAGAAAGAGAGAATGGAAAAGAATTAATGACCTAATTTGTGATATGTCACTTTTAGGAACAAATATAGTGCGTTACCTGTGGAGCTCCTGGTCAGAAATGTTTTGGCTGTTTTCCTCAAATGTTGCGTCATAGCAAATACAGTTCAATTTTATCCATGGCAGAGAATTTATCTCTGCTAAAATTATGCAGTGTATACAACCTGTAACATACAGTAGCACGTATAAAATGTAGGTATATTCCTGAAATAAATTGGCAAATTTCCACAAATTCAAAGGAAATCAGTAAACTTATGTTAAAAATGTGAATTCTCACCTGTATGTGATTTGTGCATTGGAAATAATGTTGATTGCAAGATGATATTATATTATGATTCATGGAGACAGAACCTGATTTAAGTAAAAGGTGTGCGTGGCACCTTAAGACTCAAACTACTATAATCACTTAGTGTTTACTATCTAGGCTAGCTGATTTAGGAGCTATTGAAAAGAATCCTTGTTTTTTGACGAAAAATATTCTTCAAAGGGTCAATTTGAAAAAGTAAAAGGTGTGCGTTTGGGTGCACGGTGGCAAAGGCTCTTGCCTCCCAAGAAGGAGATCACGGGTTCGATTCCCGGACCAGACCAACATCACATGATCTCTCTGGGTGGAGTTTGCATGTTCTCCCCGTGTTACCGTGGGTTCTCGCCGGGTTCTCCGGCTCCTCCCACCGTCCAAAGACATGATGTGTTAGGTAAAATTGGTGACTCTAAATTGGCCCAAGAATGTGAGAGTGAACTCTCTGTAATGTCTATGTCTATGTCTCTGTGTTGGCCCTGCGACGAGTTGGCCACTGTCCAGGGTGTACCCCGCCTAAGGCCCGAAGTCACTGGGGCTCCAGTCACCCACGACCCCGAAAGGGAATAAGCGGTAGATGGATGGAAAAGGTGTGCGTGATACCTGGACACTCAATCTACTATAATAACTTGGGGTTGACTTTCTAGGTCAGCTGACTTAGGAGCTATTGAAAAGAATCCTTGTTTTTTGACGAAAAATATTCCTTAAAAATCTATAAAGGGTTAATTTGAAAAAGTTAAAGGTGCGCGTGATACCTGGAAACCACAACTACTATAATCACTCAGCGTTTACTATCTAGGTCAGCTGACTTAGGAGCTATTGAAAAGAATCCTTGTTTTTTGACGAAAAATATTCCTTAAAAATCTATAAAGGGTTAATTTGAAAAAGTTAAAGGTGCGCGTGATACCTGGAAACCACAACTACTATAATCACTCAGCGTTTACTATCTAGGTCAGCTGATTTAGGAGCTATTGAAAATAATCCTTGTTTTTTGACGAAAAACATTCTTTAAAAATCTACAAAGGGTTAATTTTTTAGCCCAAAAGGACTATTGCATCTAATATTAGCAACTTGGATTCATGCTCAATATTGTTTTTTTTTTTAAATATAAATATGTTTTGATATTTTTTAAGATAACACATTTGTAAACAAACGGTACTTTAGAGATGGTCCCTAACTGGCGCACCAAGCGGCTCTTCAGCGCAGCTCCCCGCGCAGAGCTCCTGCAGGCAGGGCACACTCAGAGGAAGCTCCCGCTCTAGTCGCGGAGGCGAATGTCCAACGTGAAACTAACTTCACCGCGGTGTCTCGCGGCGCACCCGCGGCCCGCTGCACTGCGGGACTAATTTGACTAATGTCTCAGTGAATATGAGTTATCGTTGATGATTCTGTGTGAGCTGATTTACCTGCGTCTGTGTCGTCACATCTGGACTGCTCCTGAGCTCGTACTGTGTAAATATGATCCATAATGATGCACATGTGTCTTTAGACTCGTGAGTCAGGTTTTCATTTACACAATAGTGAGACACCAGTCCGGGGTCCGCGCTGCGCATCAGGACTAATTAGACTCATTTGTCCGTGAAAATGATTCTGATTGTAATAAAACACACAGCGTTTTGAAACTAAAAATATAGAGAACACGACGTGTCCCCTGGACAGTGCTTCTACTGTCCACTGCAGTCTTCTACAGTGTGTCAAGCGCTTCCTGCTAGATTTCCCCCAGTGGCCGTTTGGTAATGAGATTAGATTAGGTCTAATATCAGATATCAATTAATACGTTTATGGTGAATTTTATTTTCTGGAGTATGTGCGAGCAGTGCGCTATTGCGCTTAGAGAGAACAGTGGTAGTAGTGTATGTATTTTTATCCAATAGCAGTTTTTCATTTTGACTTATATATGGTATTTTCCTATAAATTGCACCTTTTTTCATAGTTTTGGCCGGGGTGCGACTTATACTTATATTTATAATTATATACTTATACTCTGGCGCGACTTATATGTGAAATTATTTGTTATTTTCACACTTGCAACCGCATTTCATTCTCCAGTGCGAGTTTTTCTTCTCTATTATGGATTTTTCGGCCGGTGCGACTTATACTCCGGAAAATACGGTATTTTGTTTTATCATTGTTCTGTTTGTTGTTCTGTTTTATGTTGCACCGAATCACCAAAGAAAGTTCCTATGTTTGTGAATTCTGTTCATTGAAAATGGCAATTATTTTCGGATTCTGATTCTGAGTCAGATATTGGAGGAGACTTTACATGAACAAAAACATGCCAGACCTGGTCAGAGAGAGCTATTAAATCAAGGGAGTGTCTCCAGAGCCGCGGCCGAAACTGCCATGTTATTTTGTGACGCGGCTCCTGAAACTGCTGCGCTATTTGACCGCACCGTTTTAGACCGCGCTGGATTAAGGTTAGGGTCAGGGTCAGGGTTAGGGTTAGGGTTAAGGTTAGGGTTAAGGTTAAGGTTAAGGTTAAGGTTAAGGTTAGGGTTAAGGTTAGGGTTAAGGTTAGGGTTAAGGTTAGGGTTAAGGTTAAGGTTAAGGTTAAGGTTAAGGTTAAGGTTAGGGTTAAGGTTAGGGTTAAGGTTAGGGTTAAGGTTAGGGTTAAGGTTAGGGTTAGGGTTAGCCATGAGGCTATATGGCAGTGTTCCTGAAACTGCTGGGCCATTTGACTCCGCCGCGGCTCTGCAGCCACGGCCTAAAATCACTACAAGAAGCTGGCCTGGAAGATTAAAATCAGCAGCCAGTCTTTGAATTAGAATTTGGGGCTGCATTTGATCAAAAGCAGAAAAAGCGCTGCCCGGTGGTCGAGCGGTTAAGACACAGCACATATGCAGTGTCGTGAGTTCCATTCCTGACTTTACATTTAACTCTGCCGCATTATAATTGACTGCATGTCCTCCCTTCTCTCTCATCCCCATTTCACTCTGTACTTTCCTGTCAATAAAGCCTACCGAATCTGTAAAAATACAATTTGAATCTCATGTGGCCTCCAGTGTTTTCAAGGAGTTTGTACACAGTGCTCAATAAAAAGGTTTTGCCTCCTCTGATCCTTTTCTAGGCAAATTGCAATGGATCAAGTTGTCCTTCAGAACCACAGAAAATGTCCCATTATGTGACCTTTACTACGTGCTATATGCGTTTGTCTTTGTACTGGAGGTCTCCTTTAACATTTACAGCCTTCAGGACGCGCTCCTTCACACAATGGTTTAGAAACCTCATTATCAGGCCTCGTGGCTCATAAGCTTTTTGTCTTTTTTGGACCAAGCGATGGGCTCTTTCCATAGTAATGGAAGGGACCACAACTCCAGTCCCAAATACAAGTTCCGGGGTCACCAGTCCTCAGTGTTGTCCCCCGCCTCATCCTCCGAGACTCAGACGAGTCTGAGATTGTTTCTGCGTGGGACCTGGATTCATAGTCTGCTCCGTCCACAGTTTCATTCATGTCTGTGCTGCTCCTTCTACCTTCAGGTTCATCACATTGGCTTCTACTCTGTTGAGCCTCAGCTTTCAATGACGCCATGTCACGCTGCATTTCATCTAACATGGCCAGCTGTTGTAAAGTTATGTCCTTCCCTCCATCCGACTGGGGAGCCCTCACTGGGGAGTCCTCTCTGGGGAGTCCTCACTGGGGAGCCCTCACACTGGGGAGTCCTCTCTGGGGAGTCCTCACTGGGGAGTCCTCACACTGGGGAGTCCTCACTGGGGAGCCCTCACACTGGGGAGTCCTCACTGGGGAGCCCTCACACTGGGGAGCCCTCACTGGGGAGTCCTCTCTGGGGAGTCCTCACTGGGGAGTCCTCACACTGGGGAGTCCTCTCTGGGGAGTCCTCACTGGGGAGTCCTCACACTGGGGAGTCCTCACTGGGGAGCCCTCACTGGGGAGTCCTCACACTGGGGAGTCCTCACTGGGGAGCCCTCACACTGGGGAGCCCCTCACACTGGGGAGTCCTCACTGGGGAGCCCTCACACTGGGGAGCCCTCACTGGGGAGCCCTCACACTGGGGAGTCCTCACACTGGGGAATCCTCACTGGGGAGCCCTCACACTGGGGAGTCCTCACTGGGGAGTCCTCACTGGGGAGCCCTCACACTGGGGAGTCCTCACTGGGGAGTCCTCACTGGGGAGTCCTCACACTGGGGAGTCCTCACTGGGGAGTCCTCACACTGGGGAGCCCTCACTGGGGAGCCCTCACTGGGGAGCCCTCACACTGGGGAGTCCTCACTGGGGAGCCCTCACACTGGGGAGTCCTCACTGGGGAGCCCTCACTGGGGAGTCCTCACACTGGGGAGCCCTCACTGGGGAGTCCTCACACTGGGGAGTCCTCACTGGGGAGCCCTCACTGGGGAGTCCTCACACTGGGGAGCCCTCACTGGGGATGGGGCTCGGATGTGTAGCGGGGCTCGTCCCTCCAGTAGCCCCACTGGTCATGTTAGCCACGTTAGCCTCCTTAGCTTGAAAGACGGTCTGTCTTCCACCGAGGCTATGGTCTGTCAGCTTTCTTCCCTTGTTTTTTCTGTGTTTTTTCTCTTGCTCCTGGTTTCTTGGGGTTATGTGAGTGAAATGGAGATAAACACCATATACTGATTTCAATATCCCAGTTATAACAGTATGTTAAACACATGCTAATAAATCCTACATTAGCAAAGTTGCTAAAATGTTTAGCTCCTTGTAATATCTGTGTCATTCTTTCCATAGATACTACTCTAGATATCCAGAATATTGCATTTAACGGGGATAAACAGGGATATGAGTATTCTGGTTTCTCAAAACGCATAAACAGGTTCTTTTTACGCATGTAAACGATCATTGGATCAGGGAGGCCATCGAGATACGAAAACGCACTCATCAGACGGTATATCAGCATGAGAGGGTGTAACATTGGGGGAGACACTTCTGAAGAAGTCGGACTGCAGATCACACTGTCCTACTCCTCCATTCGGGAGATATTTCCAAAATCTGCAGTTCAAACATGCCAAGGTATGATCAAAACAAAGGTCTGTTCATAAGAAACTATAGCACAATTCTTTCAGAAGACAGAGTATTAAGTAGAAATGATAAACACGCCTCTCCACAGACTTAGCCTGTAATTGCACCTGCTTGTCTTTTATGGTGGAACATTCAAGATAAAGCAATAACATCTCACAAACTTGTGTATTGCGGTAATGTGTAATTAAATACTTTAAAACATGCCTTGTTTTCCAATAAAATCTTCACAGCTTCTTTTTACAGACAAATAAATCCGTACTTAGGAAGTGGTGGTAAAGATAAGCACTTACACTGAGCGTGTGCAGTGGAAGCGCTGCCTGACATGGACTTTGAAACTCTTTCACAAACAGTTGAAGGTCAGATTGGCCAACAGGGGAATCCAGCAACTCTGAGCCAAGTTCAAGGCCGCTCTATCGCGCTATCTCCCACTGCACACACTATCCAGGAATATCTACAGCACCTATAGGGCCAATTCTAGCCTCACGAGGAGCCGGGGCCCTCCACGTGTGCTCCGTGTCTGTGCTGATCGCTAGTTACAGTTATTATGACAAGCAAATCTTTCTACTAGTGTAGTAAGTTTATTTACTTTGATTGGAAGAAAAAGGGGGCAATATTGCGATGGCCAAAGTAGTTAATAACCAATATATTAATCTAGATCAGTGGTTCTCAACTGGTCACAAGTGGATCCTAAACAGGACCATGAACGCTCCTGAAAATGTGCTGTGAGTCTTCTGACCATCCAAAAACGTACAGATTGTGTTTGCTGATGTCTGCATTGTGGAAGCTATAAACTGTCCTCCACAGACATAAATATACAGCCTCATTCACACAGAAGTGCAGATTGCCAGAAGACCCCCTTCCACAGACGCCTCAGTCCCAGAACGTGGCTCGGCAAGTGCAACGGCATTTAAATGGAATGAAAATGCCGTTGACAAAGCAATTCAAAGTGCTTCACACGACTTTCAAATCACAAAGAAATGACAGAACACATACAAAGCATTCCAGACACTCTTTCCCATATTTATTTGACATTGCAGCATGACAGGCGTCTCCGGGACGGACACATCACTTTTAGATTGATTCTTTCCCATTTCAGCGCGCTATCTGCAAACGGCACACAAGTACACAGCATTTACCTGCTTTTCTTTCTTTTTTGGTGTCAATGTTTTTGTTTTAAACCCATAAAACATGGACAGAGAACAATAGACAAAATAAAAAGAACATAAGTAGCACAGAAAATGTACAGAAACAAAATAATGATACATTAAACATTAAGGTGCAACATACAACAATGAATAATAATAATAATAGTAGCAAAATATATCAAATTAAGGCCCAAATGCATAGTTGTGACGGTCCCAGAACATGTGATCGTGGTTTGTCTCATAAGTGCCACAGTTTCTCCAACAGTTGCATTTCCTTATGAATAATGAGCACTTTGTTATGACAAATGTTTCATTCACAATCACCGTAATGGGACAATGTTAAAATACAACATATAATACATGCATTTCTTGTACCTCATGTTTATTGCTTGAAATGTCTCGTGTTTTCACAGTTTTAACGAAACAAGTTCACATAAAATGAACTCGATGTATTGAAATGACATGTGGACATGACATAATTTCACATTAAAACATTATCACTTTGCATTCTATTCTAATGAATAGAATTGACTTCATATAAAATGTTCTTCAGCTTCAAATTAATGCACAAGATATAGAGCTCATATTTACATATCAACATTATGTACATTCAGTCACTGCACTGCAAAAACAATATCTACATGAGTTCAACTTGAATGACTTAATTTAGAATTTGTTTTGAGTAGTTTTGACTTGTTGAGATTAAATGTATGACTTTTAATGTATATACTTTGTCATATTCCAAGTTTTCTTCGCTGACAGTCAATTTAGAATGAAGCTAAAAAATGTACTGAAACCAATCAAAAATACTTTGAAAAGAGTCCAAAATTCTGAATCCTGAATTAGAGCCATCGTTTGGGCTTTTGCCAAGCATAGTCTGGGAGCCAAGGAACATTTAGCGTATTATTTAAAAAAAAAATACAAACATTTAACGATTAATAATTGAATTGACTTATCTTAACTGTTATTTTGGTTGCTATGGCGACTAAAACTGCTTAAGCCCGATCTCATCAGTCCCTGAAGCTAAACAGGACAGAATCAAACACAGTATTTGTATTGGGCCATAATAATTGCATTTCCACTGCTAACTTAAAGCAACTGTACCTGATGTGTTATTTTTCACGTGAGAAAGTCAAGTCAGTTTTGCTCCAGCTCAGATCTATTGTAAAAGCAGCTCTTAGGGTCAAAATGAGACCACAGTGCACTGCCTGTATCTAATTATAGAGTGTTTTATTCCCTGAAAAGCAGTGCATGTACTGTTAGCATGCTAGTTGTTGTTAGCTTCAGCATGACAGCGAACTCACTTGCTCTGAAATGTGTGAAAAGCTCTTGTAAACTCACGGTTGCGCTGGGCTGATCGCGGCGGTGTTTGGGGCGGAGCCGTTAAGCGTGAGCGCGCACCCGGACCCTAATTGGTGACGCACGCTTCCTCCCCGAGGCTCAAATTGAAGCCGGCAAAAGTAGTTTAAAGATGCAAGAAACAGGAGCGAACGTCAGCGGTAAGATCACTGGCTTTATTTGAACTGTTTAAGCTGCACGTGGATTGTGATTGTTAATGCACTCGACCCTCATGGTTGGATTCAGATGTGAAGGGGAATCTAAATATGTTAACCATTACTATATTGTATAACCAACTATATTCATTTTAGACTGTGTTACACTTGGGTTAACTCCTTATGCGCACAACACATAGTCTATTGTCCCATTTGAGACACTCACGGCTCCTTTTGAGACGTTCTTTGCACCTTCCCCGAGCTGCAGACTTCAAGGCCAGAGACGGGCCAAAGAGCTCATGGAGGACGACTGGAAGGAGGCGTCAACTGTCATATTCCGCCTAATGTCTGAATGTTATAAATATCACGCAGAGCAGGGATTTTGGCGCCCGCGTAAGTCGCCGGTCACATTTGCACAGGGACAGATTTGCTAAGCGCTCTGATATCTGTATTATTCTTGTACATGGCAGGGATTCAACATCTGATTGATTTTAACTTGCTGATTCATGCTTTTTCTTTCATAAACGAGCACACCAACAGACGCTAAGAATGCTTTAGGTAAGTGAGGAAGAGTTTAAAATGAAACCGGTAAAGACGGTTGGAAGACGGTCAAAATCAGGTACAGCACTTTCCATTAAAGTAAACTACAGTCAAAACTACCAGACAAACAAATAAAACTAAATAAACATTTCATTTTCTTTTTAGTGTGTAGTATCCACTCTTTAGCGCCCTCTCTAGTGTCCATCTCATGACCTCTCTAGTGCGTGGGGGCCCTTAGCTTGTATCTGAAGTCCACGTCGTAAGTGGGCTGGAGGATGCCCAGGCCGGCGCGGGATTGGTCCAGAGGCGGGGCTTTGATGGCCGGGTCCAGGAGCTCCATATGGAAGTAGGACAGCACCAGTGTGAGGAACAGTTTGATTTCGTACGCCGCAAAAAAGCGGCCGGGGCATTTGGTGACGCCCGAGCCGAACGGCATGTAGAAGTACCTGAGCCGCCGGCCGTTACGGAAGAACACGGTCTTCTCCTGCCCGCTCTCGTCCAGGAAGCGGTCAAACTTGTACTCCTGCAAGAGAGGACATGAACATATTAGATGATGGTGTTATTATGGAAGGAACAACGTCTTTTAAAGGTCACGATCAAACTGTCAAAAATGTTGTGGAAGCTAGTTTGAAAAAGTAATCAGTTACACATTACTGATTACTTTTTTAAAAGTTACACAATAATAAAATAAATTATACAATGTAATATTGCATGAATTGATCTAGTGTCTGTTTTTATGTTGTGTATTAATGAGATTTAAGACAAAATCAATCACTTGTTTAAACGATCTCAAATGGCCTAGCGCCAACAATAAGACTGCACATCTGCACAACACGGCTGAAAGCAGAAGTCATGTCAAGAAGGTCTCTCTCCCCAAACATTGTTTGTGTCTCAAGTAACTGAGTAGATATAACTCAGTAACTTACATTTCTAATTGAATTACAGTAACTTAGTATGAGGAAGTATTAACTAAGACACTGCACTAACCAGAGCCTCAGCAGAAAATATTAGCAATAGAAACAAAGTTAGCATGATCCTGAACCATAATGCAGGCTCAAAATGAGACTGCTGTGTGCTCATTGCATCTAATTACAGAGCATTTTATTCTCTGCAAAGAAGGAAGTGCACAGTTAGCATGCTAATATTTGTTAGCTTTACCGTGACAGCAAAACTCGCTTTTAAGATAAGATAAGATAAGATATTCCTTTATTGTCCACACATGGGGAAATTTCATTGTTGCAACGCAGTAGATACAGAGGAAAAGGACAGATCACTTATAGGAAGTTTAAAAAAAACACTCTTAATAGAAGAACTCTTATCAACAAAAACTCTTATAAATAAAACTCTTATAAACAAAACCTCTTATAGACAAAACCTCTCATTTCTTAATAAGAAATGGAGGGGAAAAATAAATAATACTAATAATAATGGTAAAATAAACACTCTATTTACATCAGTTATATGCAGATGAATGTGACATTATTGTATGTGAGTACGACAGTATTTGCATATGAATATGACGGTATATTTTGGTTCCCAAAGTTGTGATAAGTTCTTACAAAGATAATAATGAATGAGTGAGTTGTACATGTGGCAAAGAGTTTTAAATGACCTAATTCTGTTTTCCATGTTTAATTGAATTACCTTTACTTGCACTGGAATATACTGAATATACACGTCCCACTTCCGTTTTGTCTACTTTTGTTCATTTCAATAAAAAACAACAACATTGTAATTGGCCTTACATAGGGGTCTTCGAAGATCTCGGGGTCGTAGTGCAGCATGGGCGGGTACAGGGCGATGACATCATCCTTCCTTATACGGTAGGCCTCCTGGTTGTCAAGGTGAAGCAGGAAGTCCTCCTTAGCCACGCGGATGTTGAGGGAAGCGCTGGACAAACGCATGGCTTCTTTCATGATGCTGTCTGTGGAGCCATGATACTTTAGTTAAGATTTACAAGATGTTCCATTCGATCAAATGAAGCTGCAGAATCAAGACTATTATATGACTAATTACATCTAATCAAGTGTAACCAGTTCATGTATAATCACACAAAATCTTATATTATTTTTGTTTAATATTATGTTCAACATGCCTGGTGTTTGTTTTATTGTGCTGTCGGTGTCCTCCAGCCCCCTTCTTCTTCGTGTGTTCCCTTATATTTCTCCTATAAATGTGATGGACGTGACTTCCTCTTCCCTTCTGTTCTCTCCGTGCAGGGAAGAGGTCAGTCATCCCTCGGGTCGTCCTTCATGTTTTGTATGTAGTGTGTTGATTTAATTGTGTTATATCCCTTTTAGTTTGGGCTGGAGTTGCCTCGTGGCACGTTTGACTTTATTTTTGTGTTTCTGTTTACCAGTTTACCAGAATAAACGGATAAAACCGTGTCTCGTGGCCACTCAATTAATCCACAACGCAGGAACGATCCGGTCACACAAGACTAGAACGACTATGGGACAAGACCAGGACTAGACCCTTCATCACAGTAACAGTTTATTGTGGTATTGATACTGCATTTTGTATCCATGGGTTTCAGAGTGAGGAAAAAGCACTATTTAAATACACTGTAAGAATAATAAATAAAATGTGCCATCGATATTGACAGCTCAAAACAAAAGCTTAGTCCACAAAGCATGACAAGTGTATGAATAAATATAGATATAAAAGTGTATAAAGGTACAAAGATGAAAAGTGTGTGTACCCAGGACTGGCATGTGGTCCAGCTGGTCGCGAGTCAGGTTGAGGGCGGGGTTGTTGGGGTCAGGGGTCAAACCGGCTACATCCAGAACTCTCTTTACCTCCTCCTGAGCGGCTTTCAAGGCATCAGGGCTCCTGGAGGAACAAGGACAATGATCTGATTCAACATAAATAATAAATACAATTATAATATGTATTATGAAAAAAAAAAGAAAAGAAAACATGAGAGCGATCCCCCAGAATCCCTCACTGCCTGTTGGTCACACAAGGCAGGGTGGGATTTTCAGATCTGTTTGATTCACTGACAGAGTAGAACTAACATAAAATAACAAGTAGAACTAACATAACTGCCATAATACTACAATCACCACTGGTTCTATTGTTGCAGAAGAAGGTTGAATAAGTAAAAACTGAAACCTAAAACCACAATGTGTACAAAACATAATAGAGTGTTACAGAGTGTTGCTTGTGGTGGAGCTCCCTGTCTGCTGAGGTAAGTGTGACATAAGTGCACACGACATGATAAGAGCAGCTCAGACACGTGGAAGCAAACGCTGGACTATGACTTTTTTTAAATGTAGAAAACATTCAGAAGGAAATTTAGTTTGTAACCAAAAAGTATTGTAAATGTGCTTTAAGTGACCAAAAAGAGTGATACTTTTGATGTGATATTGTAATGTTTAGTATATTGTGTAGAGGGTCTTGGGTTCAAATCCTGGACTGGCGTGTTTCCTTTCACGTGCAGTTTAATGTGTACATGTTCAAGCTGATTATCCAATCAGAAAGCAGTATGGTGCTGCCCGGTGGACGAGTGGTCTCAGCAGCGGCACATATGCCACACCTTGGAAGATCACAGCCAACGATATGTTAAATATGTAAAAAGGATCCCTTAATTCCAATTGGCTGTTGACACGATCATGAACAAAGTGAAGCTTGTGATTCTTGAATCTGAGACTCTCTCACCTGCTCCAGCGTCACACATTGTGGATCGCAAACTTAAAAACGACTGAATTTCAGGCCTAAATAAGATCATTGTTTTGATCCTTTTCTTTAGCCCTGATTCATATTTCAGTATTTTCCAGTAAGTCACATGCGTGGATAAACATACTGTTTGGTGTGTTTCGGTGTTGTCGCAGGCCCCTCCCTATGGAAGGAGGCTCACGCACCTGTCGGCACCTGTCAGCACCTGTTTGCACCTGTTTGCACTCTGAGCACGGCCACGCAAGCGCGAAACACGTTTGTGTGTATTTTTAACCAATAGCCATGATGCAATAAACTGACTTGAAAGGCCAAGGAGTGTCTTGTTTTTTCATCTTTAACATATATTTAAACATATATGTTGTTACAATTTGATCCAACTGTTTTTCATGCTTCATGTCTTCCCTGCTCTTCTCCCACATTTCAGGCCACAGTGTCATGTACAATAAAGCCCATGAGCCAAATATTCCAATACGAATGTCTCATTTTGGGTTGCCAGGTTGTATTACTCATTTCATGTTTCCCTGGCCCGACAGGTTTTAGCAGTGGGTTTGTGCTGCTAACTGTCATTCCTCATTCTTCTCTTGTGCAAACACACTCTTCAGTGGCGTGAGTAATGCGCTCTGCGAGTATTGACACAGGACCACAAAGTCAAATATCTGGAAAGATTTCTGTTGGAAAGATGTATATCGTTTTTGACACGATGTCAAGTGCTCATTATTCACAGGAAAATACTTGTGGCAGCAAAAAGGACCGACATTGTGACTGATACACGGAAGATGGAAAGAATCACATTTGGACTCAATTTGAAAATGAAAACATTTGACCGACATAAGACTTAATGGGACTTTTCTTTTGGACCTTAATCTTCTCTTCTTTATTTGACCTATTTTGATCTCTCTGGATTTGTCCTGTTTGTTTTGAATGAAATAGAAATATAACATATAAAAGGAAAAGCATAATTCATACTCTACTTTTAAAGACACGCACAACTCCAAATGCGATGATGCCTTTTATTTTAATTTAGATTTAATTCCTTGATAAAAGCACCCACCCACTGACTCTATTCTGCTGTAAGTCCATTTAGGAAGAACGCACTCTTCACGCAACAGGCAAAACCCTCTGTGGTCCTGACCAAGCTCAGCACAAAGAGACGAGTCCCCGAGCGACATGGACGTGTGGGTCAAATGCAGACGACACATTTCCCCTCAGGGATAATAAAGTGTACCTTCATTTTAATCAGTGGATGATTTAATAAAAATGAAAATAGAGAAAATCATGGTCATTTAATTTACCTTTGCTCCTTTGTTCCCCTACAAGTTTTATTTAAAGGTGCATTAGGTAACTTTCCTGGGGGGTCCATCACCTGCCTGTTTCTATGGAGATGTTATTGGTTTGCCTAGAATGCTCTTCACATTCAAAAGATTTATAATATTTTGTTTTCAATTACATTTATTTTTGCAATGGCCAAAATCACAAACGAATCAATCCATTTATAAATGAGAGGTGTTTAAATCAGTATCTGCAGATCTGTGGGCGGGGCCTTCTCACAAGGACGCGTCATAATCATCGCATCGCATTTGTGTTTTCAAAATAGTTGCTTTACAAGCTTGTTATGACCACACACTGAGACTTATGCAAATGATTTCAACACTTTGACCCCACATTCATTGATGAAGCTGCAGCCTCAGTTTGGAGACCGTCAGAGAAAAACTCTAGAACAAGTTTGTTCAAATATGGGGCAAAGATTTTGGGCATGTCAAGTTTGTCAAAATGGTCCACACCCTGTGTGGTTTAGGGCGGGGCCATAATATAATTTACTATCTAGAGCTGCTTTATGCACCTGTCAAATTTCATTCATCAAAAATGAAAAAATTGGCTAAGCTCCGTCCATTGGTGTAATGTATTTTGATTTGCAAAAGCCGTTTTGTGACGTAGCATCTTGAAACTTTTCACGCATGTCAAGGCTTTGAAACTGTCTGTTTTTCCCATTACCTTTATTACCTACATTACCTTTATTACCTATATTACCTATATTACCTTTATTACCTATATTACCTATATTACCTTTATTACCTATATTACCTTTATTACCTTTATTACCTTTATTACCTATATTACCTATATTACCTTTATTACCTTTATTACCTTTATTACCTTTATTACCTATATTACCTATATTACCTATATTACCTTTATTACCTATATTACCTATATTACCTATATTACCTATATTACCTATATTACCTTTATTACCTATATTACCTATATTACCTATATTACCTTTATTACCTTTATTACCTATATTACCTATATTACCTATATTACCTTTATTACCTTTATTACCTTTATTACCTATATTACCTATATTACCTATATTACCTTTATTACCTATATTACCTATATTACCTATATTACCTTTATTACCTTTATTACCTATATTACCTATATTACCTATATTACCTATATTACCTATATTACCTTTATTACCTTTATTACCTATATTACCTATATTACCTTTATTACCTTTATTACCTATATTACCTTTATTACCTACATTACCTATATTACCTATATTATCTTTATTACCTATATTACCTTTATTACCTTTATTACCTATATTACCTTTATTACCTATATTACCTATATTACCTATATTACCTTTATTACCTACATTACCTATATTACCTATATTATCTTTATTACCTATATTACCTTTATTACCTTTATTACCTATATTACCTTTATTACCTACATTACCTATATTACCTATATTACCTTTATTACCTTTATTACCTATATTACCTTTATTACCTACATTACCTATATTACCTATATTACCTTTATTACCTTTATTACCTATATTACCTTTATTACCTACATTACCTATATTACCTATATTACCTTTATTACCTTTATTACCTATATTACCTTTATTACCTACATTACCTATATTACCTATATTACCTTTATTACCTATATTACCTTTATTACCTATATTACCTTTATTACCTTTATTACCTATATTACCTTTATTACCTATATTACCTTTATTACCTTTATTACCTTTATTACCTTTATTACCTATATTACCTTTATTACCTTTATTACCTATATTACCTTTATTACCTATATTACCTTTATTACCTTTATTACCTATATTACCTTTATTACCCGGGACCTGCACAAGAGTCGTTTTGTAACGTAGCATCTTGAAACTTTTCACGCATGTTAAGGCTTTAAAACTGTCTGTCTGTCTGTCTGTTTTTCCCATTTCTTTTACTCTTAAATCATAAACGTTAGAATGATGTGACTTTGCGAGGTTGTTTCCCACTATAAACACTTTCTCTGTAAATATTTTCAAATCCCACATCAAACAGATTTCATTTTCTGAATATTGAAAAATTAGATTTGAAGATGGTGCCAGAAAGACATGTTAAAAGATAGAACCTTAAGTAGCATATAATTACGTCCAGCTCACAATTTAGCAGGCGTGCTTTATTGGGTCCGTTAAAATCCGACAATGTTTGTAAGAGACAGATTTCTAAAAAATCTTCCAAAAAGTGTTATTTTGTGGAAAATTCACCATGGCCACGTGTGATGTTCTATTTAAAATGTAAGTGATAATCTTTAATTGCACATGGATTTTGCACATTTGATGTTGGGACGTTTTAATTCTCAGGTTTGATCCAATATGGCCAACTTCATGTGGGGTTTAGGGCGGGGTCATATTGTAATTTTCCCCCCCTTCATTTGTCTATGTTGAATTTTTTCCAGTCAGAGCTCCAACTGCAGCAATGCAAATGAAAAAAATGAAATAAAACATTAAATTTCACTGAGCTCTAATTTTCCGTACCATTTACTTGTATATTTATCATTGTTTACTATGTGATTTTTGCATTTCCCCTCAAAATCTTACAGTTACAATAGAGCGGGAAACTCATCGCTACAATGAAACATTCCAAGCAAAGCTATAGGTGGTTCTGCATGTACTGTCTTTGTACCTGATCATGTAGAAGAGGCTCCAGAAGGTAGCAGGCAGCGTGTTAGCCTGGGACGCCCACAGCAGAGCTACGTGGGTGCGCGCTTTGCTGATGTCGTTAAATGTGGACAGGGAGTCGTTCAGCAGCATGCGCATGGAGATGAGGTCAGACATGTTCTCGCGTTTGGACAGCCTCTCTGCAAGCATGGTCTTGGCCAGGTTCTGCAGAAGGACACAAGGGACAGATAAGTGTAGTGAACAGAACGTGTGATGATGGGATTGTGAAGGCATCTGGACCCACCTCTCGGGCACTGTGGGCGCTCTTGAACACGTGGATGGGTAAACCGGCCACGAGAGCAGGGAAGATCTTGTCAAACTCCTTAAAGTTTTCCAGCGCGTTGAGGACCAGGGCTTTCTGAGCTGCCAGTCGTGCCTGGCACTTGTCTTCCCCAAGCTCCTTGCCAAAGAGTGTCAGGTATCCAGACTCAAACATCACCTGTGGAGGGGCCAGAAAAGACGTCCAACTTGATAGAGTGTACTTTGCAACCAGGATACACTCATTACCAGAGCCTATACTGTTTGACTTTATTGGTCTTGTTTAAAGGGGTTGTAACAAACTGGGACCCATCTCCTCGAGACGGGTTTGACACTCCACTTTTATGGCGGTGCCTGTGGGGGGAGGCGGAGAGCTGGTGTAGGCTGACCCCACAGCTCAGCCACCACATGTTGGAGTTCACCCCCGTGAACAAGAGGGTTGCATCTCTGCGCCTTTGGGTCGGGGACATATCTCATAATTGTGTTGGCCTACGGGCCGAACAGGAGTGCAGAGAATCTGGCCTTGTGCATCAACTGGGGACTTCTTTGTTCTGGCAGGTCGGAGCTGTGGTCAGGGGCCTGTCACGGGGGCAAAAGCCAAATCACCTTTATTTGAGATAACATAAGCTTTATTTGTTCAACAATGGGTAAAGAATGAGTCCTATCAGGCCTTTCATTTTGCATGTGGGGCATCCTAGGAACCCAGAGCCAAGGCTGAACTCTCAAACATGTCTCCATGGAGGGTCGTAAAGAGGCGCATGATGACAAAATAAAACTGTATTCATTGACTCTCCACAAACTGGACTAACCCAGGTCTACTCCTGGAATAGGGCTAAAGCAGGTCTGAACTAGGATCAACCTGGACTGAGACTAATATGGACACAAAAACAGGTACAGACTGTTATATGGACTATTCAAGACTGAAACCAGGACTAAATACATAAACACTGTTCCAAGAAAACCTCAGAACTATAACTAAAAACATAACAACCAGATTTACAGACCAGGGATTCCCAGACTTGGTGGCCTGACCTTATAGCAGAAGGTGAAGATGCCGTCCACCTCCCAGCTGTGTGTGCTGGGGTGCAGTGTGTCCGAGCGCAGCATGACGTCCTGGAGGTGGCCCATCATGGACTGGATGAGGGTGGGCAGAGCTTCTCCCTGCAGTGTTTTCAGGAAGGTCTGGTGCAAGTTCTCAGTGGTGTGGCCGTGGCGAGGGTCAAAGCTGTCGTGTCCAAATGCCTGGGAGAAGAAAAAAGGAACTTATCTGAACATGTTTTGAATACTGTATGTTATTAAGTATGTGCAATAGAGAAACATTAGCCAACTTTTAAAAAAAAAAAATTTACAGTCTATGATAGCAAGTTTGAAATATCCCATACATGTCTGGGTCACTATGGAGGTTGTAACATTTCTGGAATTATGAAAGTTGAAAAATGTCCATGTGAATGATCAGAAATGTGTGAGAATAAATGGAAATTGATGGGAATAAACGGAATTCTTGATGTTGTCTCTGAATAAGCAGTGATGTACAAAACCATAAAAACCTGAATTTATGCTAAAACACTTTAATATCTGTGCTTTCACAATCACAGCTGGGAGTAAACTGCATGAAAAGAAATCATCATCACAATCATGACCTCAGGAGGTTTTAGGCTTCAAGGCCCACAAGTGTTGCATTTTAGGTGCTTTGTCTCAAACATCCTTAAACCATCAGTCACATCTGAGAACAAATGATCTGATTAGTATCACACATAGAATAAGTGACAATTGAATGGTCTCAAAGGTCATAGATTACAACAGAACCAAGTTAAATAGTGACCAGAAAGAGGAGTTTTTGGGCTGAGTTCAGATTCAGTTTTGTATGTTTTTGAGGGGGTCAGACCCGTGGTCCCCGGTACCTATATTACCTATATTACCTGCACTGTGGCTGGATATGCTGCTATATTTAATGCTGCAAAACCATATATTTATGCACAACTAGTGGGGATGTGGACCGTATTATGTGGAGTCTATCCCATCATCTGGCCTACACTCAACAACATGGACTGAACGCACCGGGCGCCCTGTTTAAATATGAGGTACCGGAGTTCCTCCGTTCATAGAAGAGGGGGAACATAGGTACTGGAGAATATGGTTACGCGCCCTTTTAACCTCATGGGTGCGAGTGCTATATCATAAAAAACATGACACGCTAATGTAACCACGCAGATGTAATGAAAAAAGGAGATCTCGAACTTTGACGTTACAAATCTGTGAAAGCGAGTGTTTTAGAGAGGCTCAGAAAACAACACTCATCAAACAAGCCAAAGCTAAATACAACTCCAGACATGTTTTGATGAGAGACAAACGTATAACATGGTCAAAAGAGAGAACATTTGATATTATCATAATATGTCAATCAAATCAAAATCTATTTGTCTGTCATCAATTTCATCTGCAGACAGAGCGCCAGCACAAATAGGGACACAACACATCCATCCACAGTAAACGGTGTGGAAGTGGATGTCCAGCGGTCTTACAGGTGAATATGTCCCTTTAGAAGCAAGACATTTTATTATGAATGTTCTTTCTAGACAATATTCACCCTTCAAACCTCTGACCTTCCTCTGGCTTTTACCTTGACAGATGTGGCAAAGTGGAACTTCCTCCAGTCAAGATGGCGGCCCTGCCTGATGACCGAGTGGTAGGAGAAGGGATCACACAGGAAGTGGATGTACTGTCCGGCGATCTTGCAGGTGAAGATGTGTCCGTACTTCTTCTGGCGGCTCCGGAGGAACGCCAGAGGGTTGGCCCCAAACTGCAGCGCACAACCCAGGTACGGGATCAGGCCGTTCTCTACCACAGGCTCCCCGGGCTGTCTGGAGAGGGACGAAAGAGAGGGAGACGATGAGAGAGGGGGGAGACGTGGGAGACAGAGAGAAAGACAGGAGAGGGAGGAGAAGGGGTGGAGAGGGAAGAAGAAAAGCAGAGAGAAGGGATGGCAGAGGAGAGGAGAGTGAGGAGAGAAAGAGGACATATATGAGAGAAAGAGGGAGGAGGGGTAGAGATATAGGCAGAAAAAGAAGGCCACATAAAAAGAAATGTGCACACAGTGTTGTGACTGGAACACAGGATTATTGGATTGTACAGTTTGCCCTCAAAAGATAAAGTCAGCATACATTTTTTTAAACTGAAAATAGGGACGACATTATTGTATGCAAAGAACAAACAAACATTTGGACTGGATTGGGAAATACAGCTTAAGGGTCTTGAACTGAACAAACTTCCTGTTGTCAATTTAACCTTCAAAAGAACAAACACAATTATTACTGCAATGACTACGACCAGTGCTTCTGCTACTAGAAGCAAAGGTGGAAAGTTACAAAGTACAAGAGTAAAAGTACTGACAGTAGGTATTTGTACTTTCTACTCCACTACATTTATCAACTGGACTGAGTACTCAAGTAGAGCGCACTTTTCATACGGTTTTAGGGATTAGTCTTCGCATATTCATGGTTTCTGCTCCAGTCCTTTTACTTAAGTAATACAAGTGATGACGTGCTAGTTTTTGTCTTGTTGTGTACATGATGCAAATATTATCCTAGTTAAATTCATTTAAGTTAACCAAATGAAGTCACTACAATGAGAACAATACAAGTTAAAGGCGTAATGTTTTTCTACAGCTCCTGTCATGTATTTTGAGGCATGTCGCATGAATCATAGATAGAAATACATACATTTCAGTTGTCCTCAAACAAACCTGTGCTTATAGCTAAAGAGCAGCGTGTACAGGTTTTGCAAAAGTCTATTTTTAACGTTTGACAGAAGGAGCGTGTGTCAAAATCTGGAGCTGGAATGTCTTGTGAGTGTGACCAGACAATGGACAATAATGTCAGTGTATCGAGTGCATGCAACGCCTTTGGCACAACGCTGAAGGTCATTTGGTATATATGCAAATTGAAACCAAATGATACCGGTATATTCGTTCTACAACATATATACCAGCTTCTAACCCTCTAGTTGAACAAAATGTTTCTTATTCGTGCATCTTGTTGTTCAGCAGGTCAGATTTGAGGATGGAGCAGATACACAGACACACTGAATTTGCAACTCTCTAATCTTGAATTTATTTGGCACCTTTTTTTTATGCCTTCTCATACTCATGAGACTTTCAACTATCGCTGGAGCAGGTTCCTAGTGGTTCCTGGTTGGCAATAAAATGTATTCTGATTCTAAATGCAAAGAAGGAATATAAAAAAAAGTAATCAGTCAACATCATTTGATTGTTTCAGTGCAGCACATATAACAAAGGCTATTCATATGTTTTATTCTTTAGCAAAACATGAATTATTTCATCACAACAAATGATAGAATAGAAAGCATGCAGAAAAAGGTTCAGTTGTATCATCTGGACTCAGTTTCCAGATGATACAACTGAACCTTTTTCTACAATGGAACACTCCTGGATGAATGAGGGACGACACCGACAATAGAAAGCATGATCAAAACTACGTGCATAAAATATGGAATTACTTATAACATAATACCTACATAATTAAACTTCACTAAACCATTTTTCTTCATTTAAATTCCTTCTACAATTAAAACTTCCTACCTGTGTCGTATGCCCACAGCGAGCCAGAGCAAGCAGCAGAGGCCCACCACCACAGCCCAAATGAGAGCGATGCTGAGGAACATGATCCACAGGAATAGTGCAGAACGGGATGGAACAAACCGGCTTGTGTCTTTAAGAGCAGCAGCTTCACCACGAGTCACTGTTGTCAATGAGCGATATGCACAGACTGTGGACATTTAAGTACACTCCCTAAACCCCGCCCCCTGAACGCACCAACAATTCCACTTGCTGCCGTTGAGCAACACGACAAACTGCATGAAGGGTCAGAGTAACGCTTTGTCAATCCAAAATGAAAAAAAAAAAAACACATTTTGCGCATATTTGCTAATGAGTAATGAATGTCATGAACCGTGGCCTCCTGCCTGAGGGGAGGGGCCTCCTGCCTGAGGGGAGGGGCCTCCTGCCTGAGGGGAGGGGCCTCCTGTCTGAGGGGAGTGGCCTCCTGTCTGAGGGGAGTGGCCTCCTGCCTGAGGGGAGTGGCCTCCTGTCTGAGGGGAGTGGCCTCCTGTCTGAGGGGAGTGGCCTCCTGCCTGAGGGGAGGGGCCTCCTGTCTGAGGGGAGTGGCCTCCTGTCTGAGGGGAGTGGCCTCCTGCCTGAGGGGAGGGGCCTCCTGTCTGAGGGGAGTGGCCTCCTGCCTGAGGGGAGTGGCCTCCTGCCTGAGGGGAGGGGCCTCCTGTCTGAGGGGAGTGGCCTCCTGCCTGAGGGGAGTGGCCTCCTGCCTGAGGGGAGGGGCCTCCTGTCTGCCCCGGGCGCGCGGTCCCGGGGCAGCATGTGAAGCGGGTCCGTCCCTGTGCGCGCGGTCCCGGGGCAGCATGTGAAGCGGATCCGTCCCTGTGCGAGGTCCCGGGGCAGCATGTGAAGCGGGTCCGTCCCTGTGCGCGCGGTCCCGGGGCAGCATGTGAAGCGGGTCCGTCCCTGCGCGCGTTCCCGGGGCAGCATGTGAAGCGGGTCCGTCCCTGTGCGCGCGGTCCCGGGGCAGCATGTGAAGCGGGTCCGTCCCTGTGCGCGCGGTCCCGGGGCAGCATGTGAAGCGGGTCCGTCCCTGTGCGCGCGGTCCCGGGGCAGCATGTGAAGCGGGTCCGTCCCTGCGCGCTTTCCCGGTGCAGCATGTGAAGCGGGTCCGTCCCTGTGCGCGCGGTCCCGGGGCAGCATGTGAAGCGGGTCCGTCCCTGTGCGCGCGGTCCCGGGGCAGCATGTGAAGCGGGTCCGTCCCTGTGCGCGCGGTCCCGGGGCAGCATGTGAAGCGGGTCCGTCCCTGCGCGCGTTCCCGGGGCAGCATGTGAAGCGGGTCCGTCCCTGTGCGCGCGGTCCCGGGGCAGCATGTGAAGCGGGTCCGTCCCTGTGCGCGCGGTCCCGGGGCAGCATGTGAAGCGGGTCCGTCCCTGTGCGCGCGGTCCCGGGGCAGCATGTGAAGCGGGTCCGTCCCTGTGCGCGCGGTCCCGGGGCAGCATGTGAAGCGGGTCCGTCCCTGTGCGCGCGGTCCCGGGGCAGCATGTGAAGCGGGTCCGTCCCTGTGCGCGCGGTCCCGGGGCAGCATGTGAAGCGGGTCCGTCCCTGTGCGCGCGGTCCCGGGGCAGCATGTGAAGCGGGTCCGTCCCTGTGCGCGCGGTCCCGGGGCAGCATGTGAAGCGGGTCCGTCCCTGTGCGCGCGGTCCCGGGGCAGCATGTGAAGCGGGTCCGTCCCTGCGCGCGTTCCCGGGGCAGCATGTGAAGCGGGTCCGTCCCTGTGCGCGCGGTCCCGGGGCAGCATGTGAAGCGGGTCCGTCCCTGTGCGCGCGGTCCCGGGGCAGCATGTGAAGCGGGTCCGTCCCTGCGCGCGGTCCCGGGGCAGCATGTGAAGCGGGTCCGTCCCTGTGCGCGCGGTCCCGGGGCAGCATGTGAAGCGGGTCCGTCCCTGCGCGCGTTCCCGGGGCAGCATGTGAAGCGGGTCCGTCCCTGTGCGCGCGTTCCCGGGGCAGCATGTGAAGCGGGTCCGTCCCTGCGCGCGGTCCCGGGGCAGCATGTGAAGCGGGTCCGTCCCTGTGCGCGCGGTCCCGGGGCAGCATGTGAAGCGGGTCCGTCCCTGTGCGCGCGGTCCCGGGGCAGCATGTGAAGCGGGTCCGTCCCTGTGCGCGCGGTCCCGGGGCAGCATGTGAAGCGGGTCCGTCCCTGCGCGCGGTCCCGGGGCAGCATGTGAAGCGGGTCCGTCCCTGTGCGCGCGGTCCCGGGGCAGCATGTGAAGCGGGTCCGTCCCTGTGCGCGCGGTCCCGGGGCAGCATGTGAAGCGGGTCCGTCCCTGTGCGCGCGGTCCCGGGGCAGCATGTGAAGCGGGTCCGTCCCTGTGCGCGCGGTCCCGGGGCAGCATGTGAAGCGGGTCCGTCCCTGCGCGCGTTCCCGGGGCAGCATGTGAAGCGGGTCCGTCCCTGTGCGCGCGGTCCCGGGGCAGCATGTGAAGCGGGTCCGTCCCTGTGCGCGCGGTCCCGGGGCAGCATGTGAAGCGGGTACGTCCCTGTGCGCGCGGTCCCGGGGCAGCATGTGAAGCGGGTCCGTCCCTGTGCGCGCGGTCCCGGGGCAGCATGTGAAGCGGGTCCGTCCCTGTGCGCGCGGTCCCGGGGCAGCATGTGAAGCGGGTCCGTCCCTGTGCGCGCGGTCCCGGGGCAGCATGTGAAGCGGGTCCGTCCCTGTGCGCGCGGTCCCGGGGCAGCATGTGAAGCGGGTCCGTCCCTGTGCGCGCGGTCCCGGGGCAGCATGTGAAGCGGGTCCGTCCCTGCGCGCGGTCCCGGGGCAGCATGTGAAGCGGGTCCGTCCCTGTGCGCGCGGTCCCGGGGCAGCATGTGAAGCGGGTCCGTCCCTGTGCGCGCGGTCCCGGGGCAGCATGTGAAGCGGGTCCGTCCCTGTGCGCGCGGTCCCGGGGCAGCATGTGAAGCGGGTCCGTCCCTGTCTGCCACGCGCAGCGCTAACTCCTTTATATCGCAAATATACAAAATGACCACTAACCACTTCATGCATTTCACAACAACATTGTGCTTAGACATGACCAGTGCCTGGAATGATGTTTAAAACAATCAGGCCCACATCGAATCATCCATTAATATCCATATAACACCTGTGATCGGAACTTAATACATTGAGTTTTCTTTCATTATCTATGACTGGCCAAACAGAAAGTGTAAGCCTAAATTATAATAATTACTGTAGCAGCTCTGTCATATAAACACAAGACACGCATCAAAACACAGTCAACAGAGCACACTGCCCTGCCCTGCCGCTGAGCAGCACCTGCCGCTGAGCAGCAAAAGATACTTTCTGTGTAAAACAAGATCGTGTATTGACTTTTCTAACTGCCCACCTGCCTTTTCTGTCAGCCCAGCCAAGTTCAGCGGGTTGGAACAGGCCCGGCTACATGCATGGAGGCTAATCGGGTGAAGTGTTTTGCCCAAGGACACTCTGACAGTGTGCACTACCTTGTCAAGTTGGTATGACGTGTTGGTTTGTGCATTTGTCAGCTCAAAAACAGACATTCCATCCAAAATGCTGACTATTGGCCCTGTCCCAACATACTAGCACCCGCACTCCGCACTTGACTGAAGTGTGCGTTTTCTTAAAGTGCACAAAGTGTGTAAGTGCACGAGGACACAAGGGCACAAGGAGGTAAACATGAGAAATTGGGACATTTCACACACTGACAGCACTTATATTCATCACAAAGCCAGAGTTGAGGTTTCATCGTTTGCTTGCTGCGCTGCGCTTCATGTCTGCGGTGAAGATCGGTTCACGTCCTACACTTCAGAACGCACAATGGAAGAGGCAAGGCCAACTTTGCACCCAAATGACAAAAGTGACATTTTAATTTAAAAATAAAGGGTGTTATCAGGTATGTATTATGATTTGTGTAATTTTGGTCCTTGTTCACAGTATGGTTGCTAGGTAACAGTTGAGGATTTAACTCTACATTATGTCACATCTGCTGCTCGTGTCTAACCATAGAGCAACACTAATCAATAAAGACATTGTAAAGACAAAGGAAAAAAGAAAATCCCTTCAAATGAACCTTATCCCAGCGAGGATCATTGACCACACAATTAGAAACACATACAAACAGGTTAAAACAGCTCTTATTTGTGAACAACTGAGATTTGTCCTGGAAGGGCGGAGGTCTGCGGCGCGTGTGGCCTTGACCAGGGTCCAGGGCCGATCACCTGACAGCGGTGATAGTGGTGGCAAACAGAGTCAAGGCCGCTGCTACCGCGCTGTGCAACTGCAAAAAACCAACAAAACAACAACAGAGAACTGTATATACAGTACATGAGCTTTAATCATTTGAATTCACAATTTACTTGAGGTGATTTATAAGTCGTAGATTAAACCCTTTTTTTTCAATCAATGCCTTTAGTTTGGGAGCTTCTACATCCTTGTTTTGAAACATTTTTCTTACTACTTACTTTTACTTTTCATAAGTGCATACCTCCAAAGCCCCCTTTAGGAACCAAGCCTCAGACACAATTTGACTAAAAAGTGTTACAATACTGTTTGTTCTTTTTTATAAATACCGTACGAAGAATTGAAAGAATTATGAACAAAAACACGACCAGAGCTGGAAGAACAGACACAAATCAATAAACGCTCAAATAAAAACTGAACCCAAACACATTTCCCTCTGTTCCCACAGTCTGTGGAATGTCTTGTCTAATCTTAGTCCAGTCCTTGATCGTCGGGGCGTTTTGTTTCAACCATTTGTTTTAGTAAGCGCTTTTTCCACTGCTGCAGGAGGAGGCTCCAGAGAGAGCTGCTGCTTGTGTCCATGGCAGGAGTCCTGAGGCCCAAATACAGTCCTGAGGCCCAAATTCGGCCCAAATACAGAGTCTTGAGGCCCAAATATAGGGTCCTGAGGCCCAAATACAGAGTGCTGAGGCCCAAATACAGTCCTGAGGCCCAAATTCGGCCCAAATACAGAGTCCTGAGGCCCAAATATAGTCCTGAGGCCCAAATACAGAGTGCTGAGGCCCAAATACAGAGTCCTGAGGCCCAAATATAGGGTCCTGAGGCCCAAATACAGAGTCATGAGGCCCAAATACAGAGTCTTGAGGCCCAAATATAGGGTCCTGAGGCCCAAATACAGAGTGCTGAGGCCCAAATACAGTCCTGAGGCCCAAATTCGGCCCAAATACAGAGTCCTGAGGCCCAAATATAGTCCTGAGGCCCAAATACAGAGTGCTGAGGCCCAAATACAGAGTCCTGAGGCCCAAATATAGGGTCCTGAGGCCCAAATACAGAGTCATGAGGCCCAAATACAGAGTCATGAGGCCCAAATACAGAGTCATGAGGCCCAAATACAGAGTCATGAGGCCCAAATACAGAGTCCTGAGGCCCAAATATAGTCCTGAGGCCCAAATACAGGGTCCTGAGGCCCAAATATAGTCCTGAGGCCCAAATACAGAGTCATGAGGCCCAAATACAGAGTCCTGAGGCCCAAATACAGAGTTCTGAGGCCCAAATACAGAGTCCTGAGGCCCAAATATAGTCCTGAGGCCCAAATACAGAGTCCTGAGGCCCAAATACAGAGTCCTGAGGCCCAAATACAGAGTCCTGAGGCCCAAATACAGGGTCCTGAGGCCCAAATACAGAGTCCTGAGGCCCAAATACAGAGTCCTGAGGCCCAAATACAGGGTCCTGAGGCCCAAATACAAAGTCATGAGGCCCAAATACAGAGTCATTAAATCCATTGAGATGGTGATGTCATAAATTGTCTGTCAGACTTTGTTGATCTCAGTCTAAACTTGTGAACAACAGGACAATCCCAAAACACATGATAGTGGTTTGTCTCCTGCTGCCACATCCTCTCCAACAGTCTGCCTCCTGCTGCCACATCCTCTCCAACAGTCTGCCTCCTGCTGCCACATCCTCTCCAACAGTCTGCCTCCTGCTGCCACATCCTCTCCAACAGTCTGCCTCCTGCTGCCACGTGCTCTCCAACAGTCTGCCTCCTGCTGCCACATCCTCTCCAACAGTTTGCCTCCTGCTGCCACATCCTCTCCAACAGTCTGTCTCCTGCTGCCACATCCTCTCCAACAGTCTGCCTCCTGCTGCCACATCCTCTCCAACAGGCTGCATTTCCCTGTGACTAATGGGCACTTTGACATGGGCTTAGAAAGAAACCAGACACACTGAAGCTGGGACTCCAGCACCGCACTATACATCTACCTGTATATGTACCTATACACATACACACATACACACATACACACTATACACACATACACACATACACACATACACACATACACACCTACGCACTATACACACATACACACTATACACACATACACACTATACACACATACACACCTATACACATACACACATACACACATACACACTATACACACATACACACATACACACATACACACATACACACCTACGCACTATACACACATACACACTATACACACATACACACCTACACACTATACACACATACACGCTATACACACATACACACATATACACTATACACACTATACACACATACACACTATACACACTATACACACTATACACACGTACACACTATACACATACACACATACACACCTACACACTGTACACACATACACACTATACACACATACACACCTACACACAATACACACATACACACCTACACACATACACACCTACACACTATACAAACATACACACATACACACTATACACACATACACACACACACACACACACATACACACCTACACACATACACACCTACACACTATACACACATACACACCTACACACTATACACATATACACACACACACACACACACTATACACACCTACACACTATACACACATACACACCTACACACCTACACACATACACACCTACACACTATACACACATACACACATACACACTATACACACATACACACTATACACACATACACACCTACACACCTACACACATACAGACCTACACACTGTACACACATACACATATACACACTATACACACATACACACCTACACATATACACACCTACACACTATACACACATATACACCTACACACTATACACACATACACACTATACACACATACACACCTACACACTATACACACATACACACCTACACACTATACACACATACACACTATACACACATACACACCTACACACTATACACACCTACACACATACACACCTACACACTATACACACAATACACACTATACACACATACACACCTACACACTATACACACCTACACACATACACACCTACACACATACACACCTACACACATACACACCTACACACATACACAAATACACACTATACACACATACACACCTACACACATACACACATACACACTATACACACATACACACATACACACATACACACATAGACACATATACACCTACACATATACACACCTACACACTAAACACACTATACACCTATACACACATACACACCTACACACTATACACACATACACACCTACACACTATACACACTATACACACATACACACCTACACACTATACACACATACACACATACACACATACACACCTACACAACACCACACATACACACTATACACACATACACACCTACACACATACACACCTACACACTATACAAACATACACACATACACACATAGACACATACACACCTACACATATACACACCTACACACTATACACACTATACACCTATACACACATACACACATACACACTATACACACCTACACACATACACACATAAACGCTATACACACATACACACTATACACACCTACACACACACACACATACACACTATACACACTATACACACCTACACACATACACACATAGACACCTACACACTATACACACATACACACCTACACACATACACACTATACACACATACACACATACACACTATACACACATACACACATACACACTATACACACATACACACATACACACTATACACACTATACACACCTACACACATACACACATACACACCTACACATATACACACCTACACACTATACACACTATACACCTATACACACATACACACTATACACACATACACACATACACACTATACACACATACACACTATACACACATACACACCTACACACTATACACACCTACACACATAGACACCTACACACTATACACACATACACACCTACTCACATACACACCTACACACATACACACATACACACTATACACACATACACACATATACACTATACACACTATATACACATACACACCTACACACTATACACACTATACACACTATACACACATACACACATACACACATACACACATACACACCTACACACTGTACACACATACACACTATACACACATACACACCTACACACCTACACACTATACACACCTACACACACACACACACACACACACATACACACCTACACACATACACACTTACACACTATACACACATACACACTATACACACCTACACACTATACACACATACACACCTACACACCTACACACATACACACCTACACACTATACACACACACACATACACACTATACACACATACACACTATACACACATACACACCTACACACTATACACACCTACACACATACACACCTACACACTATACACACAATACACACTATACACACATACACACCTACACACTATACACACCTACACACATGCACACCTACACACATACACACCTACACACATAGACACCTACACACTATACACACATACACACCTACACACATACACACCTACACACATACACAAATACACACTATACACACATACACACATACACACCTACACACATACACACATACACACTATACACACATACACACATACACACATACACACATACACACTATACACACATACACACATAGACACATATACACCTACACATATACACACCTACACACTAAACACACTGTACACCTATACACACATACACACCTACACACTATACACACATACACACCTACACACATACACACCTACACACTATACACACATACACACATACACACATACACACCTACACAACACCACACATACACACTATACACACATACACACTATACACACATACACATCAACACACATACACACCTACACACTATACACACATACACACCTACACACTATACACACATACACACCTACACACTATACATACATACACACATACACACTATACACACATACACACTATACACACATACACACCTACACACATATACACCTACACACTATACACACCTACACACTATACACTCCTACACACATAGACACCTACACACTATACACACTATACACACCTACACACTATACACACATACACACATACACACATACACACATACACACTATACACACCTACACACATACACACATAAACGCTATACACACATACACACCTACACACTATACACACCTACACACATACACACTATACACACTATACACACCTACACACATACACACATAGACACCTACACACTATACACACATACACACCTACACACATACACACATACACACTATACACACATACACACATACACACTATACACACCTACACACATACACACATAGACACATACACACCTACACATGTACACACCTACACACTATACACACTATACACCTATACACACATACACACCTACACACTATACACACATACACACCTACACACTATACACACATACACACATACACACCTACACAACTACACACATACACACCTACACACTATACACACACACACATACACACTATACACACATACACACTATACACACATACACACCTACACACTATACACACCTACACACATACACACCTACACACTATACACACAATACACACTATACACACATACACACCTACACACTATACACACCTACACACATGCACACCTACACACATACACACCTACACACATAGACACCTACACACTATACACACATACACACCTACACACATACACACCTACACACATACACAAATACACACTATACACACATACACACATACACACCTACACACATACACACATACACACTATACACACATACACACATACACACATACACACATACACACTATACACACATACACACATAGACACATATACACCTACACATATACACACCTACACACTAAACACACTGTACACCTATACACACATACACACCTACACACTATACACACATACACACCTACACACATACACACCTACACACTATACACACATACACACATACACACATACACACCTACACAACACCACACATACACACTATACACACATACACACTATACACACATACACATCAACACACATACACACCTACACACTATACACACATACACACCTACACACTATACACACATACACACCTACACACTATACATACATACACACATACACACTATACACACATACACACTATACACACATACACACCTACACACATATACACCTACACACTATACACACCTACACACTATACACTCCTACACACATAGACACCTACACACTATACACACTATACACACCTACACACTATACACACATACACACATACACACATACACACATACACACTATACACACCTACACACATACACACATAAACGCTATACACACATACACACCTACACACTATACACACCTACACACATACACACTATACACACTATACACACCTACACACATACACACATAGACACCTACACACTATACACACATACACACCTACACACATACACACATACACACTATACACACATACACACATACACACTATACACACCTACACACATACACACATAGACACATACACACCTACACATGTACACACCTACACACTATACACACTATACACCTATACACACATACACACCTACACACTATACACACATACACACCTACACACTATACACACATACACACATACACACCTACACAACTACACACATACACACTATACACACTATACACACCTACACACTATACACACATACACACCTACACACATACACACATACACACTTACACACATACATACATACACACTATACACACCTACACACATACACACCTACACACATACACACATACACGCTATACACACATACACACCTACACACTATACACACCTACACACATACACACCTACACACTATACACACCTACACACATACACACCTACACACTATACACACATACACACCTACACACTATACACACCTACACACATACACACATAGACACCTACACACTATACACACATACACACCTACACACCTACACACATACACACTATACACACATACACACATACACACTATACACACATACACACATACACACTATACACACATACACACATACACACTATACACACCTACACACATACACACATAGACACCTACACACTATACACACATACTCACCTACACACATACACACATACACACCTACACACATACACACTATACACACATACACACTATACACACTATACACACATACACACATCCACACATACACACATACACACTATACACACATACACACATAGACACATACACACATCTACACATACACACTATACACAACTACACACCTACACACTATACACACATAGACACATACACACATAGACATATACACACTATACACACATACACACATACACACATAGACACCTACACACTATACACACATACACACCTACACACTATACACACTATACACACAAACACACATACACACTATACACACTATACACACGTACACACTATACACACATACACACCTACACACCTACACACATACACACATACACACCTACACACTATACACACATACACACATACACACCTACACACATACACACCTACACACTATACACACATACAACACACTATACACACATACACACATATACACTATACACACTATATACACATACACACCTACACACTATACACACTATACACACTATACACACATACACACATACACACATACACACATACACACCTACACACTGTACACACATACACACTATACACACATACACACCTACACACCTACACACTATACACACCTACACACACACACACACACACATACACACCTACACACATACACACTTACACACTATACACACATACACACTATACACACCTACACACTATACACACATACACACCTACACACCTACACACATACACACCTACACACTATACACACACACACATACACACTATACACACATACACACTATACACACATACACACCTACACACTATACACACCTACACACATACACACCTACACACTATACACACAATACACACTATACACACATACACACCTACACACTATACACACCTACACACATGCACACCTACACACATACACACCTACACACATAGACACCTACACACTATACACACATACACACCTACACACATACACACCTACACACATACACAAATACACACTATACACACATACACACATACACACCTACACACATACACACATACACACTATACACACATACACACATACACACATACACACATACACACTATACACACATACACACATAGACACATATACACCTACACATATACACACCTACACACTAAACACACTGTACACCTATACACACATACACACCTACACACTATACACACATACACACCTACACACATACACACCTACACACTATACACACATACACACATACACACATACACACCTACACAACACCACACATACACACTATACACACATACACACTATACACACATACACATCAACACACATACACACCTACACACTATACACACATACACACCTACACACTATACACACATACACACCTACACACTATACATACATACACACATACACACTATACACACATACACACTATACACACATACACACCTACACACATATACACCTACACACTATACACACCTACACACTATACACTCCTACACACATAGACACCTACACACTATACACACTATACACACCTACACACTATACACACATACACACATACACACATACACACATACACACTATACACACCTACACACATACACACATAAACGCTATACACACATACACACCTACACACTATACACACCTACACACATACACACTATACACACTATACACACCTACACACATACACACATAGACACCTACACACTATACACACATACACACCTACACACATACACACATACACACTATACACACATACACACATACACACTATACACACCTACACACATACACACATAGACACATACACACCTACACATGTACACACCTACACACTATACACACTATACACCTATACACACATACACACCTACACACTATACACACATACACACCTACACACTATACACACATACACACATACACACCTACACAACTACACACATACACACTATACACACTATACACACCTACACACTATACACACATACACACCTACACACATACACACATACACACTTACACACATACATACATACACACTATACACACCTACACACATACACACCTACACACATACACACATACACGCTATACACACATACACACCTACACACTATACACACCTACACACATACACACCTACACACTATACACACCTACACACATACACACCTACACACTATACACACATACACACCTACACACTATACACACCTACACACATACACACATAGACACCTACACACTATACACACATACACACCTACACACCTACACACATACACACTATACACACATACACACATACACACTATACACACATACACACATACACACTATACACACATACACACATACACACTATACACACCTACACACATACACACATAGACACCTACACACTATACACACATACTCACCTACACACATACACACATACACACCTACACACATACACACTATACACACATACACACTATACACACTATACACACATACACACATCCACACATACACACATACACACTATACACACATACACACATAGACACATACACACATCTACACATACACACTATACACACCTACACACCTACACACTATACACACATAGACACATACACACATAGACATATACACACTATACACACATACACACATACACACATAGACACCTACACACTATACACACATACACACCTACACACTATACACACTATACACACAAACACACATACACACTATACACACTATACACACGTACACACTATACACACATACACACCTACACACCTACACACATACACACATACACACCTACACACTATACACACATACACACATACACACCTACACACATACACACCTACACACTATACACACATACAACACACTATACACACATACACACCTACACACATACACACCTACACACTATACACACATACACACCTACACACTATACACACCTACACACATATACACCTACACACTATACACACCTACACACTATACGCACCTACACACATACAAACCTACACACTATACACACTATACACACCTACACACATACACACCTACACACATAGACACCTGCACACTATACACACATACACACCTACACACCTACACACATACACACCTACACACTATACACACATACACACATACACACATACACACCATACACACATACAAACTATACACACATGAACACCTACACACCTACACACATACACACCTACACACTGTACACACATACACATATACACACTATACACACATACACACCTACACATATACACACCTACACACTATACACACATATACACATACACACCTACACACATACACACCTACACACTATACACACCTACACACTATACACACATACACACTATACACACATACACACCTACACACTATACACACATACACACATACACACCTATACACTATACACACCTACACACATACACACCTACACACTATACACACATACACACCTATACACTATACACACCTACACACATACACACCTACACATTATACACACCTACACACATACACACCTACACACTATACACACTATACACACTATACACACATACACACCTACACACATAGACACCTACACACTATACACACATACACACATACACACATACACACCTACACACATACACACTATACACACATACACACATACACACTATACACACATACATACATACACACTATACACACATACACACATACACACATAGACACATACACACCTACACACATACACACCTACACACTATACACACTATACACCTATACACACGTACACACCTACACACTATACACACATACACACCTACACACTATACACACTATACACACATACACACCTACACACTATACACACATACACACATACACACCTACACAACTACACACGTACACACCTACACACTATACACACATACACACCTACACACTATACACACTATACACACATACACACCTACACACTATACACACATACACACATACACACCTACACAACTACACACATACACACTATACAGACATACACACATACACACTATACACACATACACACCTACACACATACACACCTACACACTATACAAACATACACACATACACACCTACATATATACACACCTACACACTATACACACTATACACCTATACACACATACAGACCTACACACTGTACACACATACACACCTTCACACTATACACACCTACACACTATACACACTATACACACTATACACACATACACACCTACACACTATACACACATACACACCTACACACTATACACACATACACACATACACACTATACACACATACACACTATACACACATACACACCTACACATATATACACCTACACACTATACACACATACACACCTACACACTATACACACATACATACTATACACACATACACATCAACACACATATACACCTACACACTATACACACCTACACACATACACACCTACACACTATACACACTATACACACTATACACACAAACACACCTACACACATAGACACCTACACATTATACACACATACACACCTACTCACATACACACCTACACACATACACACATACACACTAACACACATATACACTATACACACTATACACACATACACACCTACACACTATACACACTATACACACATACACACATACACACTATACACACTATACACACTATACACACGTACACACTGTACACACATACACACACACACACCTACACACATACACACTTACACACTATACACACATACACACTATACACACCTACACACTATACACACATACACACCTACACACCTACACACATACACACCTACACAATATACACACATACACACATACACACATACACACTATACACACATACACACTATACACACATACACACCTACACACCTACACACATACAGACCTACACACTGTACACACATACACATATACACACTATACACACATACACACATACACATATACACACCTACATACTATACACACATACACACCTACACACTATACACACATACACACTATACACACATACACACTATACACACATACACACTATACACACATACACACCTATACACTATACACACCTACACACATATACACCTACACACTATACACACATACACACCTACACACTATACACACCTACACACATACACACCTACACACTATACACACAATACACACTATACACACATACACACCTACACACTATACACACCTAAACACATACACACCTACACACATACACACCTACACACATAGACACCTACACACTATACAAACATACACACCTACACACATATACACCTACACACATACACAAATACACACTATACACACATACACACCTACACACATACACACATACACACTATACACACATACACACATACACACATACACACATACACACTATACACACATACACACATACACACATAGACACATATACACCTACACATATACACACCTACACACTAAACACACTATACACCTATACACACATACACACCTACACACTATACACACATACACACCTACACACTATACACACTATACACACATACACACATACACACTATACATACATACACACAAACACACCTACACAACACCACACATACACACTATACACACATACACACATACACACTATACACACATACACACCTACACACATACACACCTACACACTATACAAACATACACACATACACACATAGACACATACACACCTACACATATACACACCTACACACTATACACACTATACACCTATACACACATACAGACCTACACACTATACACACATACACACCTACACACTATACACACATACACACATACACACTATACACACATACACACTATACACACATACACACCTACACACATATACACATACACACTATACACACATACACACCTACACACTATACACTCCTACACACATAGACACCTACACACTATGCACACTATACACACCTACACACTATACACACATACACACCTACACACATACACACATACACATCTACACACATACACACATACACACTATACACACCTACACACATACACACATAAACGCTATACACACATACACACCTACACACTATACACACCTACACACCTACACACATACACACTATACACCTATACACACATACAGACCAACACACTATACACACATACACACTATACACACTTACACACATACACACATAGACACCTACACACTATACACACATACACACATACACACTATACACACATACACACATACACACTATACACACATACACACATACACACTATACACACATACACACATACACACTATACACACTATACACACTATACACACCTACACACATACACACATAGACACATACACACCTACACATATACACACCTACACGCTATACACACATACACACCTACACACTAAACACACATACACACCTACACACTATACACACTATACACACATACACACCTACACACTATACACACATACACACATACACACTATACACACATACACACCTACACATATACACACCTACACACTATACACACTATACACCTATACACACCTACACACCTACACACTATACACACATACACACCTACACACTATACACACTATACACACATACACACCTACACACTATACACACATACACACCTACACACATACACACATACACACCTACACACATACAAATATACACACATACACACTATACACACTTACACACATACACACTATACACACTATACACACCTACACAAATACACACATAGACACCTACACACCTACACACATACACACTATACACACATACACACATACACACTATACACACATACACACATACACACATACACACATACACACTATACACACATACACACATACACACTATACACACCTACACACATACACACATAGACACCTACACACTATACACACATACACACCTACACACATACACACATACACACTATACACACATACACACATAGACACTATACACACCTACACACATACACACATAGACACCTACACACTATACACACATACACACCTACACACATACACACATACACACCTACACACATACACACTATACACACATACACACTATACACACTATCCACACATCCACACATCCACACATACACACATACACACTATACACACATACACACATAGACACATACACACATACACACATACACACTATACACACATACACACATACACACCTACACAACTACACACTATACACACATAGACACATACACACATAGACACATACACACTATACACACCTACACACATACACACATAGACACCTACACACTATACACACATACAAACCTACACACTATACACACTATACACACTATACACACAAATACACATACACACTATACATATTATACACACGTACACACTATACACACATACACACCTACACACCTACACACATACACATACACACATACACACCTACACACTATACACACCTACACACTATACACACATACACACCTACACACTATACACACATACACACCTACACACTATTCACACATACATACTATAAACACATACACACCTACACACTATACACACCTACACACTATACACACTATACACACTATACACACCTACACACATAGACACCTGCACACTATACACACATACACACCTACACACCTACAAACATACACACCTACACACTATACACACATACACACATACACACATACACACCATACACACATACAAACTATACACACATGAAAACCTACACACCTACACACATACACACCTACACACTGTACACACATACACATATACACACTATACACACATACACACCTACACATATACACACCTACACACTATACACACATATACACATACACACCTACACACCTACACACTATACATACATACACACCTACACACTATACACACATACACACTATACACACATACACACCTACACACTATACACACATACAAATCTATACACTATACACACCTACACACATATACACCTACACACTATACAAACTATACACACTATACACACATACACACCTACACACATAGACACCTACACACTATACACACATACACACATACACACATACACACCTACACACATACACACTATACACACATACACACATACACACCTACACACATACACACATACACACTATACACACATACATACATACACACTATACACACATACACACATACACACATAGACACATACACACCTACACACATACACACCTACACACTATACACACTATACACCTATACACACGTACAGACCTACACACTATACACACATACACACCTACACACTATACACACTATACACACATACACACTATACACACATACACACCTACACACTATACACACATACACACATACACACCTACACACCTACACACATACACACTATACACACATACACACATACACACTATACACACATACACACATACACACTATACACACCTACACACATACACACATAGACACCTACACACTATACACACATACACACCTACACACATACACACATACACACTATACACACATACACACATAGACACTATACACACCTACACACATACACACATAGACACCTACACACTATACACACATACACACCTACACACATACACACATACACACCTACACACATACACACTATACACACATACACACTATACACACTATACACACATCCACACATCCACACATACACACATACACACTATACACACATACACACATAGACACATACACACATACACACATACACACTATACACAAATACACACATACACACCTACACACCTACACACTATACACACATAGACACATACACACATAGACACATACACACTATACACACCTACACACATACACACATACACACATACACACATACACACTATACACAAATACACACTTACACACCTACACACCTACACACTATACACACATAGACACATACACACATAGACACATACACACTATACACACATACACACATACACACCTACACACTATACACACATACAACACACTATACACACATACACACCTACACACATACACACATACACACATACAACACACTATACACACATACACACCTACACACATACACACCTACACACTATACACACATAGACACATAGACACATACACACATACACACTATACACACATACACACATACACACCTACACACTATACACACATACAACACACTATACACACATACACACCTACACACATACACACCTACACACTATACACACATTCACACCTACACACTATACACACATACACACCTACACACTATTCACACATACATACTATAAACACATACACACCTACACACTATACACACTATACACACTATACACACCTACACACCTACACACATAGACACCTGCACACTATACACACATACACACCTACACACCTACACACATACACACCTACACACTATACACACATACACACATACACACATACACACATACACACCATACACACATACAAACTATACACACATGAACACCTACACACCTACACACATACACACCTACACACTGTACACACATACACATATACACACTATACACACATACACACCTACACATATACACACCTACACACTATACACACATATACACATACACACCTACACACATACACACCTACACTCTATACACACATACACACCTACACACTATACACACATACACACCTACACACTATACACACATATACACCTATACACTATACACACCTACACACATTTACACCTACACACTATACGCACATACACACCTACACACATACACACCTACACACTATACACACTATACACACTATACACATACACACCTACACACATAGACACCTACACACTATACACACATACACACATACACACCTACACACATACACACTATACACACATACACACATACACACATACACACATACACACTATACACACATACATACATACACACTATACACACATACACACATGGACACATACACACCTACACACATACACACCTACACACTATACACACTATACACCTATACACACGTACAGACCTACACACTATACACACATACACACCTACACACTATACACACTATACACACATACACACCTACACACTATACACACATACACACATACACACCTACACAACTACAAACATACACACTATACACACATACACACATACACACTATACACACATACACACCTACACACATACACACCTACACACTATACAAACATACACACATACACACCTACATATATACACACCTACACACTATACACACTATACACCTATACACACATACAGACCTACACACTGTACACACATACACACCTTCACACTATACACACATAAACACATACACACCTACACAGTATACACACTATACACCTATACACACATACACACCTACACACTATACACACATACACACCTACACACTATACACACATATACACACTATGCACACATACACACTATACACACATACACACCTACACACATATAAACCTACACACTATACACACATACACACCTACACACTATACACTCCTACAAACATAGACACCTACACACTATACACACTATACACACCTATACACTATACACACATACACACCTACACACATACACACATACACACTATACACACCTACACACATACACACATACACACCTACACACATACACACATACACACTATACACACTATACACACCTACACACAAACACACATACACACCTACACACATACACACATACACACCTACACACTATACACACATACACACTATACACACTATACACACCTACACACAAACACACATACACACCTACACACATACACACATACACACCTACACACATACACACATACACACATACACACCTACACACATAGACACCTACACACTATACACACATACACACCTACACACATACACACATACACACCTACACACATACACACATACACACTATACACACATACACACATACACACAATACACACATACACACATACACACATACACATATACACACTATACACACATACACACATAGACACATACACACATACACACTATACACACCTACACACCTACACACTATACACACAGACACATACACACATACACACATAGACACATACACACTATACACACCTACACACATACACACATAGACACCTACACACTATACACACATACACACCTACACACTATCCACACTATACACACTATACACACATACACACATACACACTATACACACTATACACACGTACACACTATACACACATACACACCTACACACATACACAAATACACACATACACACCTACACACTATACACACATACACACTATACACACATACACACCTACACACATACACACATACACACATACACACATACACACTATACACACTATACATACATACACACATACACACCTACCCACTATACACACATACACACCTACATACTATACACACCTACACACACACACACACACATACACACCTACACACATACACACTTACACACTCTACACACATACACACTATACACACTATACATACATACACACATACACACCTACCCACTATACACACCTACACACACACACACACACACACACACATACACACCTACACACATACACACTTACACACTATACACACATACACACCATACACACTATACATACATACACACATACACACCTACATACTATACACACCTACACACACACACACACACACACATACACACCTACACACATACACACTTACACACTATACACACATACACACTATACACACCTACACACCTACACACATACACACTATACACACATACACACTATACACACATACACACCTACACACCTACACACATATACACTATACACACATACACACATACACATATACACACTATACACACATACACACATACACACCTACACACTATACACACATACACACATACACACCTACGCACTATACACACATACACACTATACACACATACACACCTACACACTATACACACATACATACTATACACACATACACATCTACACACATATACACCTACACACTATACACACCTACACACATACACACCTACACACTATACACACTATACACACTATACACACAAACACACCTACACACATAGACACCTACACACTATACACACATACACACCTACTCACATACATACCTACACACATACACACATACACACTATACACACATACACACATATACACTATACACACTATACACACATACACACCTACACACTATACACACTATACACACATACACACATACACACTATACACACTATACACACTATACACACGTACACACTATACACATACACACATACACACATACACACATACACACATCATACACACCTACACACTGTACACACATACACACTATACACACATACACACCTACACACCTACACACCTACACACCTACACACATACACACTATACACACATACACACATATACACTATACACACTATACACACATACACACCTACACACTATACACACTATACACACATATACACTATACACACTATACACACATACACACTATACACACTATACACCTATACACACCTACACACTATACACACTATACACACATACACACCTACACACTATACACACATACACACATACTCACATACACACATACACACCTACACAACTACACACATACACACTTTACACACTATACACACCTACACACTATACACACATACACACCTACACACATACACACATACACACATACACACATACACACATACATACATACACACTATACACACCTACACACCTACACACATACACACATACACACCTACACACATACACACATACACGCTATACACACATACACACCTACACACTATACACACCTACACACCTACACACCTACACACATACACACCTACACACCTACATACATACACACATACACACATACACACTATACACACTTACACACATACAAACTTTACATACTATACACACCTACACACATACACACATAGACACCTACACACTATACACACATACACACCTACACACCTACACACATACACACTATACACACATACACACATACACACTATACACACATACACACATACACACTATACACACATACACACATACACACTATACACACCTACACACATACACACATAGACACCTACACACTATACACACATACACACCTACACACCTACACACATACACACATACACACTATACACACATACACACATACACACTATACACACCTACACACATACACACATAGACATCTACACACTATACACACATACACACCTACACACATACACACATACACACCTACACACATACACACTATACACACATACACACTATACACACTATACACACATACACACATCCACACATACACACATACACACTATACACACATACACACATAGACACATACACACATACACACATACACACTATACACACATACACACATACACACCTACACAACTACACACTATACACACATAGACACATACACACATAGACACATACACACTATACACACCTACACACATACACACATAGACACCTACACACTATACACACATACACACCTACACACTATACACACTATACACACTATACACACAAACACACATACACACTATACACACTATACACACGTACACACTATACACACATACACACCTACACACCTACACACATACACACATACACACATACACACCTACACACTATACACACATACACACATACACACCTACACACATACACACCTACACACTATACACACATACAACACACTATACACACATACACACCTACACACATACACACCTACACACTATACACACATACACACCTACAAACTATACACACATACACACCTACACACTATTCACACATACATACTATACACACATACACACCTACAAACTATACACACCTACACACCTACACACTATACACACTATACACACTATACACACCTACACACATAGACACCTGCACACTATACACACATAAACACCTACACACCTACACACATACACACCTACACACTATACACACATACACACATACGCACATACACACTATACACACATACAAACTATACACACATGAACACCTACACACCTACACACATACACACCTACACACTGTACACACATACACATATACACACTATACACACATACACACCTACACATATACACACCTACACACTATACACACATATACACATACACACCTACACACCTACACACTATACACACATACACACCTACACACTATACACACATACACATCTATACACTATACACACCTACACACATATACACCTACACACTATACGCACATACACACCTACACATTATACACACCTACACACATACACACCTACACACTATAAAAACTATACACACTATACACACATACACACCTACACACATAGACACCTACACACTATACACACATACACACATACACACATACACACCTACACACATACACACTATACACACATACACACATACACACCTACACACATACACACATACATACATACACACTATACACACATACACACATACACACATAGACACATACACACCTACACACATACACACCTACACACTATACACACATACACACATACACACCTACACACCTACACACATACGCACTATACACACATACACACATACACACTATACACACATACACACATACACACTATACACACATACACACATACACACTATACACACCTACACACATACACACATAGACACCTACACACTATACACACATACACACATACACACATACACACTATACACACATACACACATACACACTATACACACATACACACATAGACACCTACACACTATACACACATACACACCTACACACATACACACATACACACCTACACACATACACACTGTACACACATACACACTATACACACTATACACACATCCACACATCCACACATACACACATACACACTATACACACATACACACATAGACACATACACACATACACACATACACACTATACACACCTACACACATACACACCTACACACCTACACACTATACACACATAGACACATACACACATAGACATATACACACTATACACACCTACACACATACACACATAGACACATCCACACATCCACACATACACACATACACACTATACACACATACACACATAGACACATACACACATACACACTATACACACATACACGCATACACACCTACACACTATACACACATACAACACACTATACACACATACACACCTACACACATACACACCTACACACTATACACACATACACACCTACACACTATACACACATACACACCTACACACTATTCACACATACATACTATAAACACATACACACCTACACACTATACACACCTACACACATATACACCTACACACCTACACACCTACACACTATACACACTATACACACTATACACACCCACACACCTACACACATAGACACCTGCACACTATACACACATACACACCTACACACCTACACACATACAAACCTACACACTATACACACATACACACATACACACCATACACACATACAAACTATACACACATGAACACCTACACACCTACACACATACACACCTACACACTGTACACACATACACATATACACACTATACACACATACACACCTACACATATACACACCTACACACTATACACACATATACACATACACACCTACACACATACACACCTACACACTATACACACATACACACCTACACACTATACACACATACACACTATACACACATACACACCTACACACTATACACACATATACACCTATACACTTTACACACCTACACACATTTACACCTACACACTATACGCACATACACACCTACACATTATACACACCTACACACATACACACCTACACACTATACACACTATACACACTATACACACATACACACCTACACACAAAGACACCTACACACTATACACACATACACACATACACACATACACACCTACACACATACACACTATACACACATACACACATACACACATACACACATACACACATACACACATACACACATACACACATACATACATACACACTATACACATATACACACATACACACATGGACACATACACACCTACACACATACACACCTACACACTATACACACTATACACCTATACACACGTACAGACCTACACACTATACACACATACACACCTACACACTATACACACTATACACACATACACACGTACACACTATACACACATACACACATACACACCTACACAACTACACACATACACACTATACACACATACACACATACACACTATACACACATACACACCTACACACATACACACCTACACACTATACACACCATACACCTATACACACATACAGACCTACACACTGTACACACATACACACCTACACACTATACACACATACACACATACACACTATGCACACATACACACTATACACACATACACACCTACACACATATACACCTACACACTATACACACATACACACCTACACACTATACACTCCTACAAACATAGACACCTACACACTATACACACTATACACACCTATACACTATACACACATACACACCTACACACATACACACATACACACTATACACACCTACACACATACACACATACACACCTACACACATACACACATACACACTATACACACTATACACACCTACACACAAACACACATACACACCTACACACATACACATATACACACCTACACACTATACACACATACACACTATACACACTATACACACCTACACACAAACACACATACACACCTACACACATACACACATACACACCTACACACATACACACCTACACACTATACACACATACACACCTACACACATACACACATACACACCTACACACATACACACATACACACTATACACACATACACACATACACACAATACACACATACACACATACACACATACACAATATACACACATAGACACATTCACACATACACACATACACACTATACACACCTACACACCTACACACTATACACACATAGACACATACACACATACACACATAGACACATACACACTATACACACCTACACACATACACACATAGACACCTACACACTATACACACATACACACCTACACACTATCCACACTATACACACTATACACACATACACACATACACACTATACACACATACACACCTACACACATACACAAATACACACATACACACCTACACACTATACACACGTACACACTATACACACATACACACCTACATACATACACAAATACACACATACACACCTACACACTATACACACATACACACTATACACACATAAACACATACACACCTACACATATACACACCTACACACTATACACACTATACACCTATACACACATACACACCTACACACTATACACACATACACACCTACACACTATACACACATACACACATACACACTATGCACACATACACACTATACACACATACACACCTACACACATATACACCTACACACTATACACACATACACACCTACACACTATACACTCCTACAAACATAGACACCTACACACTATACACACTATACACACCTATACACTATACACACATACACACCTACACACATACACACATACACACTATACACACCTACACACATACACCCCTACACACATACACACATACACACTATACACACTATACACACCTACACACAAACACACATACACACCTACACACATACACACATACACACCTACACACTATACACACATACACACTATACACACTATACACACCTACACACAAACACACATACACACCTACACACATACACACATACACACCTACACACATACACACATACACACCTACACACATAGACACCTACTCACTATACACACATACACACCTACACACATACACACATACACACCTACACACATACACACATACACACTATACACACATACACACATACACACAATACACACATACACACATACACACATACACACATACACACTATACACACATACACACATAGACACATACACACATACACACTATACACACCTACACACCTACACACTATACACACATAGACACATACACACATACACACATAGACACATACACACTATACACACCTACACACATACACACATAGACACCTACACACTATACACACATACACACCTACACACTATCCACACTATACACACTATACACACATACACACATACACACATACACAAATACACACATACACACTATACACACTATACACACTATACACACATAGACACCTACACACTATACACACATACACACCTACACACTATCCACACTATACACACTATACACACATACACACATACACACATACACACATACACACCTACACACTATACACACGTACACACTATACACACATACACACCTACATACATACACAAATACACACATACACACCTACACACTATACACACATACACACTATACACACATACACACCTACACACATACACACATACACACATACACACTATACATACATACACACATACACACCTACCCACTATACACACATACACACCTACATACTATACACACCTACACACACACACACACACACACATACACACCTACACACATACACACTTACACACTCTACACACTATACACACTATACATACATACACACATACACACCTACCCACTATACACACATACACACCTACCCACTATACACACATACACACTATACACACATACACATCTACACACATATACACCTACACACTATACACACCTACACACATACACACCTACACACTATACACACTATACACACTATACACACAAACACACCTACACACATAGACACCTACACACTATACACACATACACACCTACTCACATACACACCTACACACATACACACATACACACTATACACACATACACACATATACACTATACACACTATACACACATACACACCTACACACTATACACACTATACACACATACACACATACACACTATACACACTATACACACTATACACACTATACACACGTACACACTATACACATACACACATATACACATACACACATACACACATCATACACACCTACACACTGTACACACATACACACTATACACACATACACACCTACACACCTACACACCATACACACCTACACACACACACATACACACCTACACACATACACACTTACACACTATACACACATACACACTATACACACCTACACACCTACAAACCTACACACATACACACCTACACACTATACACACATACACACATACACACATACACACTATACACACATACACACTATACACACATACACACCTACACACCTACACACATACAGACCTACACACTGTACACACATACACATATACACACTATACACACATACACACCTACACATATACACACCTACACACTATACACACATATACACACCTACACACATACACACCTACACACTATACACACATACACACCTACACACTATACACACCTACACACATACACACCTACACACATAGACACCTACACACTATACACACATACACACCTACACACATACACACCTACACACATACACAAATACACACTATACACACATACACACATACACACCTACACACATACACACATACACACTATACACACATACACACATACACACATACACTCTATACACACATACACACATACACACATACACACTATACACACATACACACATACACACATAGACACATATACACCTACACATATACACACCTACACACTAAACACACTATACACCTATACACACATACACACCTACAAACTATACACACATACACACCTACACACTATACACACTATACACACATACACACATACACACATACACACATACACACATACACACATACACACATACACACATACACACCTACACAACACCACACATACACACTATACACACATACACACATACACACTATACACACATACACACATAGACACATACACACCTACACATATACACACCTACACACTATACACACTATACACCTACACACTATACACACATACACACATACACACTATACACACCTACACACATACACACATACACACTATACACACATACACACATACACACTATACACACATACACACATACACACTATACACACATACACACATACACACTATACACACCATACACACCTACACACATACACACATAGACACATACACACCTACACACATACACACCTACACACTATACACACTATACACCTATACACACATACACACCTACACACTATACACACATACACACCTACACACTATACACACTATACACACATACACACCTACACACTATACACACATACACTACACACATACACACATACACACATACACATATACACACCTACACAACTACACACATACACACTATACACACATACACACATACACACTATACACACATACACACCTACACATATACACACCTACACACTATACACACTATACACCTATACACACATACACACATACTCACATACACACATACACACCTACACACTATACACACATACACACCTACACACTATACACACTATACACACATACACACCTACACACTATACACACATACACACATACTCACATACACACATACACACCTACACAACTACACACATACACACTATACACACCTACACACTATACACACATACACACCTACACATATACACACATACACACCTACACACATACATACATACACACTATACACACCTACACACATACACACATACACACATACACACCTACACACATACACACATACACACTATACACACTTACACACATACACACTATACACACTATACACACCTACACACATACACACATAGACACCTACACACTATACACACATACACACATACACACTATACACACATACACACATACACACTATACACACCTACACACATACACACATAGACACCTACACACTATACACACATACACACCTACACACATACACACATACACATCTACACACATACACACTATACACACATACACACTATACACACATACACACATACACACATACACACATACACACATACACACTATACACACATACACACATACACACTATACACACTATACACACTATACACACTATACACACGTACACACTATACACATACACACATATACACATACACACATACACACATCATACACACCTACACACTGTACACACATACACACTATACACACATACACACCTACACACCTACACACCATACACACCTACACACACACACATACACACCTACACACATACACACTTACACACTATACACACATACACACTATACACACCTACACACCTACAAACCTACACACATACACACCTACACACTATACACACATACACACATACACACATACACACTATACACACATACACACTATACACACATACACACCTACACACCTACACACATACAGACCTACACACTGTACACACATACACATATACACACTATACACACATACACACCTACACATATACACACCTACACACTATACACACATATACACACCTACACACATACACACCTACACACTATACACACATACACACCTACACACTATACACACCTACACACATACACACCTACACACATAGACACCTACACACTATACACACATACACACCTACACACATACACACCTACACACATACACAAATACACACTATACACACATACACACATACACACCTACACACATACACACATACACACTATACACACATACACACATACACACATACACTCTATACACACATACACACATACACACATACACACTATACACACATACACACATACACACATAGACACATATACACCTACACATATACACACCTACACACTAAACACACTATACACCTATACACACATACACACCTACACACTATACACACATACACACCTACACACTATACACACTATACACACATACACACATACACACATACACACATACACACATACACACATACACACATACACACCTACACAACACCACACATACACACTATACACACATACACACATACACACTATGCACACATACACACATAGACACATACACACCTACACATATACACACCTACACACTATACACACTATACACCTACACACTATACACACATACACACATACACACTATACACACCTACACACATACACACATACACACTATACACACATACACACATACACACTATACACACATACACACATACACACTATACACACATACACACATACACACTATACACACCATACACACCTACACACATACACACATAGACACATACACACCTACACACATACACACCTACACACTATACACACTATACACCTATACACACATACACACCTACACACTATACACACATACACACCTACACACTATACACACTATACACACATACACACCTACACACTATACACACATACACTACACACATACACACATACACACATACACATATACACACCTACACAACTACACACATACACACTATACACACATACACACATACACACTATACACACATACACACCTACACATATACACACCTACACACTATACACACTATACACCTATACACACATACACACATACTCACATACACACATACACACCTACACACTATACACACATACACACCTACACACTATACACACTATACACACATACACACCTACACACTATACACACATACACACATACTCACATACACACATACACACCTACACAACTACACACATACACACTATACACACCTACACACTATACACACATACACACCTACACATATACACACATACACACCTACACACATACATACATACACACTATACACACCTACACACATACACACATACACACATACACACCTACACACATACACACATACACACTATACACACTTACACACATACACACTATACACACTATACACACCTACACACATACACACATAGACACCTACACACTATACACACATACACACATACACACTATACACACATACACACATACACACTATACACACCTACACACATACACACATAGACACCTACACACTATACACACATACACACCTACACACATACACACATACACATCTACACACATACACACTATACACACATACACACTATACACACATACACACATAGACACATACACACATACACACATACACACATACACACTATACACACATACACACATACACACCTACACACCTACACACTATACACACATAGACACATACACACATAGACACATACACACTATACACACCTACACACATACACACATAGACACCTACACACTATACACACATACACACCTACACACTATACACACTATACACACTATACACACAAACACACATACACACTATACACACTATACACACTATACACACGTACACACTATACACACATACACACCTACACACCTACACACATACACACATACACACTATACACACATACACACCTACACACCTACACACATACACACCTACACACTATACACACATACAACACACTATACACACATACACACATACACACATACACACCTACACACTATACACACATACACACCTACACACTATACACACATACACACATACACACATACACACATACACACCTACACAACTACACACATACACACTATACACACATACACACATACACACATACACACATACACACCTACACAACTACACACATACACACTATACACACATACACACATACACACTATACACACATACACACCTACACATATACACACCTACACACTATACACACTATACACCTATACACACATACACACATACTCACATACACACATACACACCTACACACTATACACACATACACACCTACACACTATACACACTATACACACATACACACCTACACACTATACACACATACACACATACTCACATACACACATACACACCTACACAACTACACACATACACACTATACACACTATACACACCTACACACTATACACACATACACACCTACACATATACACACATACACACCTACACACATACATACATACACACTATACACACCTACACACATACACACATACACACATACACACCTACACACATACACACATACACACATACACACTATACACACTTACACACATACACACTATACACACTATACACACCTACACACATACACACATAGACACCTACACACTATACACACATACACACATACACACTATACACACATACACACATACACACTATACACACCTACACACATACACACATAGACACCTACACACTATACACACATACACACCTACACACATACACACATACACATCTACACACATACACACTATACACACATACACACTATACACACATACACACATAGACACATAGACACATACACACATACACACATACACACTATACACACATACACACATACACACCTACACACCTACACACTATACACACATAGACACATACACACATAGACACATACACACTATACACACCTACACACATACACACATAGACACCTACACACTATACACACATACACACCTACACACTATACACACTATACACACTATACACACAAACACACATACACACTATACACACTATACACACAATACACACGTACACACTATACACACATACACACCTACACACCTACACACATACACACATACACACCTACACACTATACACACATACACACCTACACACATACACACCTACACACTATACACACATACAACACACTATACACACATACACACCTACACACATACACACCTACACACTATACACACATACACACCTACACACTATTCACACATACATACTATAAACACATACACACCTACACACTATACACACCTACACACATATACACCTACACACTATACACACCTACACACTATACACACTATACACACATACACACCTACACACCTACACACTATACACACTATACACACTATACACACATACACACCTACACACATACACACCTACACACTATACACACATACACACCTACACACTATTCACACATACATACTATAAACACATACACACCTACACACTATACACACCTACACACATATACACCTACACACTATACACACCTACACACTATACACACTATACACACATACACACCTACACACCTACACACATACACACCTACACACTATACACACATACACACATACACACATACACACCATACACACCTACACACTGTACACACATACACATATACACACTATACACACATACACACATACACATACACACCTACACACATACACACCTACACACTATACACACATACACATACACACCGACACACTATACACACATACACACTATACACACATACACACCTACACACTATACACACATACACACCTATACACTATACACACCTACACACATATACACCTACACACTATACGCACATACACACCTACACACTGTACACACTATACACACTATACACACATACACACCTACACACATAGACACCTACACACTATACACACATACACACATACACACATACACACCTACACACATACACACTATACACACATACACACATACACACATACACACATACACACCTACACACATACACACATACACACTATACACACATACATACATACACACTATACACACATACACACATACATACATACACACTATACACACTATACACACTATACACACGTACACACTATACACATACACACATACACACATACACACATACACACATCATACACACCTACACACTGTACACACATACACAGTATACACACATACACACCTACACACCTACACACCTACACACATACACACTATACACACATACACACATACACACATACACACATATACACTATACACACTATACACAAATACAGACCTACACACTATACACACTATACACACATATACACTATACACACTATACACACATACACACTATACACACTATACACCTATACACACCTACACACCTACACACTATACACACATACACACCTACACACTATACACACTATACACACATACACACCTACACACTATACACACATACACACATACTCACATACACACATACACACCTACACAACTACACACATACACACTTTACACACTATACACACCTACACACTATACACACATACACACCTACACACATACACACATACAAACATACACACATACATACATACACACTATACACACCTACACATACACACATACACACCTACACACATACACACATACACGCTATACACACATACACACCTACACACTATACACACCTACACACATACACACCTACACACCTACATACATACACACATACACACATACACACTATACACACTTACACACATACACACTATACACACTATACACACCTACACACATACACACATAGACACCTACACACTATACACACATACACACCTACAAACCTACACACATACACACTATACACACATACACACATACACACTATACACACATACACACATACACACTATACACACATACACACATACACACTATACACACCTACACACATACACACATAGACACCTACACACTATACACACATACACACCTACACACATACACACATACACACTATACACACATACACACATACACACTATACACACCTACACACATACACACATAGACACCTACACACTATACACACATACACACCTACACACATACACACATACACACCTACACACATACACACTATACACACATACACACTATACACACTATACACACCTACACACAAACACACATACACACCTACACACATACACACATACACACCTACACACATACACACATACACACCTACACACATAGACACCTACACACTATACACACATACACACCTACACACATACACACATACACACCTACACACATACACACATACACACTATACACACATACACACATACACACAATACACACATACACACATACACACATACACACATACACACTATACACACATACACACATAGACACATACACACATACACACTATACACACCTACACACCTACACACTATACACACATAGACACATACACACATACACACATAGACACATACACACTATACACACCTACACACATACACACATAGACACCTACACACTATACACACATACACACCTACACACTATCCACACTATACACACTATACACACATACACACATACACACATACACAAATAGACACCTACACACTATACACACATACACACCTACACACTATCCACACTATACACACTATACACACATACACACATACACACTATCCACACTATACACACTATACACACATACACACATACACACATACACACATACACACCTACACACTATACACACGTACACACTATACACACATACACACCTACATACATACACAAATACACACATACACACCTACACACTATACACACATACACACTATACACACATACACACCTACACACATACACACATACACACATACATACATACACACATACACACCTACCCACTATACACACATACACACCTACATACTATACACACCTACACACACACACACACACACATACACACCTACACACATACACACTTACACACTCTACACACTATACACACTATACATACATACACACATACACACCTACCCACTATACACACATACAAACCTACCCACTATACACACATACACACTATACACACATACACATCTACACACATATACACCTACACACTATACACACCTACACACATACACACCTACACACTATACACACTATACACACTATACACACAAACACACCTACACACATAGACACCTACACACTATACACACATACACACCTACTCACATACACACCTACACACATACACACATACACACTATACACACATACACACATATACACTATACACACTATACACACATACACACCTACACACTATACACACTATACACACATACACACATACACACTATACACACGTACACACTATACACATACACACATACACACATACACACATACACACATCATACACACCTACACACTGTACACACATACACACTATACACACATACACACCTACACACCTACACACCATACACACCTACACACACACACATACACACCTACACACATACACACTTACACACTATACACACATACACACTATACACACCTACACACCTACAAACCTACACACATACACACCTACACACTATACACACATACACACATACACACATACACACTATACACACATACAGACTATACACACATACACACCTACACACCTACACACATACAGACCTACACACTGTACACACATACACATATACACACTATACACACATACACACCTACACATATACACACCTACACACTATACACACATATACACACCTACACACATACACACCTACACACTATACACACATACACACCTACACACTATACACACCTACACACATACACACCTACACACATAGACACCTACACACTATACACACATACACACCTACACACATACACACCTACACACATACACAAATACACACTATACACACATACACACATACACACCTACACACATACACACATACACACTATACACACATACACACATACACTCTATACACACATACACACATACACACATACACACTATACACACATACACACATACACACATAGACACATATACACCTACACATATACACACCTACACACTAAACACACTATACACCTATACACACATACACACCTACACACTATACACACATACACACCTACACACTATACACACTATACACACATACACACATACACACATACACACATACACACATACACACCTACACAACACCACACATACACACTATACACACATACACACATACACACTATACACACATACACACATAGACACATACACACCTACACATATACACACCTACACACTATACACACTATACACCTACACACTATACACACATACACACATACACACTATACACACCTACACACATACACACATACACACTATACACACATACACACATACACACTATACACACATACACACATACACACTATACACACATACACACATACACACTATACACACCATACACACCTACACACATACACACATAGACACATACACACCTACACATATACACACCTACACACTATACACACTATACACCTATACACACATACACACCTGCACACTATACACACATACACACCTACACACTATACACACTATACACACATACACACCTACACACTATACACACATACACTACACACATACACACATACACACATACACATATACACACCTACACAACTACACACATACACACTATACACACATACACACATACACACTATACACACATACACACCTACACATATACACACCTACACACTATACACACTATACACCTATACACACATACACACATACTCACATACACACATACACACCTACACACCTACACACTATACACACATACACACCTACACACTATACACACTATACACACATACACACCTACACACTATACACACATACACACATACTCACATACACACATACACACCTACACAACTACACACATACACACTATACACACCTACACACTATACACACATACACACCTACACATATACACACATACACACCTACACACATACATACATACACACTATACACACCTACACACATACACACATACACACATACACACCTACACACATACACACATACACACTATACACACTTACACACATACACACTATACACACTATACACACCTACACACATACACACATAGACACCTACACACTATACACACATACACACATACACACTATACACACATACACACATACACACTATACACACCTACACACATACACACATAGACACCTACACACTATACACACATACACACCTACACACATACACACATACACATCTACACACATACACACTATACACACATACACACTATACACACATACACACATAGACACATACACACATACACACATACACACCTACACACCTACACACTATACACACATAGACACATACACACATAGACACATACACACTATACACACCTACACACATACACACATAGACACCTACACACTATACACACATACACACCTACACACTATACACACTATACACACTATACACACAAACACACATACACACTATACACACTATACACACTATACACACGTACACACTATACACACATACACACCTACACACCTACACACATACACACATACACACCTACACACTATACACACATACACACCTACACACCTACACACATACACACCTACACACTATACACACATACACACATACACACTATACACACATACACACATACACACTATACACACCTACACACATACACACATAGACACCTACACACTATACACACATACACACCTACACACATACACACATACACATCTACACACATACACACTATACACACATACACACTATACACACATACACACATAGACACATACACACATACACACATACACACTATACACACATACACACATACACACCTACACACCTACACACTATGCACACATAGACACATACACACATAGACACATACACACTATACACACCTACACACATACACACATAGACACCTACACACTATACACACATACACACTTACACACTATACACACTATACACACTATACACACAAACACACATACACACTATACACACTATACACACTATACACACGTACACACTATACACACATACACACCTACACACCTACACACATACACACATACACACCTACACACTATACACACATACACACCTACACACCTACACACATACACACCTACACACTATACACACATACAACACACTATACACACATACACACATACACACATACACACCTACACACTATACACACATACACACCTACACACTATACACACATACACACATACACACATACACACATACACACCTACACAACTACACACATACACACTATACACACATACACACATACACACTATACACACATACACACCTACACATATACACACCTACACACTATACACACTATACACCTATACACACATACACACATACTCACATGCACACATACACACCTACACACTATACACACATACACACCTACACACTATACACACTATACACACATACACACCTACACACTATACACACATACACACATACTCACATACACACATACACACCTACACAACTACACACATACACACTATACACACTATACACACCTACACACTATACACACATACACACCTACACATATACACACATACACACCTACACACATACATACATACACACTATACACACCTACACACATACACACATACACACATACACACCTACACACATACACACATACACACATACACACTATACACACTTACACACATACACACTATACACACTATACACACCTACACACATACACACATAGACACCTACACACTATACACACATACACACATACACACTATACACACATACACACATACACACTATACACACCTACACACATACACACATAGACACCTACACACTATACACACATACACACCTACACACATACACACATACACATCTACACACATACACACTATACACACATACACACTATACACACATACACACATAGACACATACACACATACACACATACACACTATACACACATACACACATACACACCTACACACCTACACACTATACACACATAGACACATACACACATAGACACATACACACTATACACACCTACACACATACACACATAGACACCTACACACTATACACACATACACACCTACACACTATACACACTATACACACTATACACACAAACACACATACACACTATACACACTATACACACAATACACACGTACACACTATACACACATACACACCTACACACCTACACACATACACACATACACACCTACACACTATACACACATACAGACCTACACACCTACACACATACACACCTACACACTATACACACATACAACACACTATACACACATACACACCTACACACATACACACCTACACACTATACACACATACACACCTACACACTATTCACACATACATACTATAAACACATACACACCTACACACTATACACACCTACACACATATACACCTACACACTATACACACCTACACACTATACACACTATACACACATACACACCTACACACCTACACACTATACACACTATACACACTATACACACATACACACCTACACACATACACACCTACACACTATACACACATACACACCTACACACTATTCACACATACATACTATAAACACATACACACCTACACACTATACACACCTACACACATATACACCTACACACTATACACACCTACACACTATACACACTATACACACATACACACCTACACACCTACACACATACACACCTACACACTATACACACATACACACATACACACATACACACCATACACACCTACACACTGTACACACATACACATATACACACTATACACACATACACACATACACATACACACCTACACACATACACACCTACACACTATACACACATACACACCGACACACTATACACACATACACACTATACACACATACACACCTACACACTATACACACATACACACCTATACACTATACACACCTACACACATATACACCTACACACTATACGCACATACACACCTACACACTATACACACTATACACACATACACACCTACACACATAGACACCTACACACTATACACACATACACACATACACACATACACACCTACACACATACACACTATACACACATACACACATACACACATACACACATACACACCTACACACATACACACATACACACTATACACACATACATACATACACACTATACACACATACACACATACATACATACACACTATACACACTATACACACTATACACACGTACACACTATACACATACACACATACACACATACACACATACACACATCATACACACCTATACACTGTACACACATACACAGTATACACACATACACACCTACACACCTACACACCTACACACATACACACTATACACACATACACACATACACACATATACACTATACACACTATACACACATACAGACCTACACACTATACACACTATACACACATATACACTATACACACTATACACACATACACACTATACACACTATACACCTATACACACCTACACACCTACACACTATACACACATACACACCTACACACTATACACACTATACACACATACACACCTACACACTATACACACATACACACATACTCACATACACACATACACACCTACACAACTACACACATACACACTTTACACACTATACACACCTACACACTATACACACATACACACCTACACACATACACACATACAAACATACACACATACATACATACACACTATACACACCTACACATACACACATACACACCTACACACATACACACATACACGCTATACACACATACACACCTACACACTATACACACCTACACACATACACACCTACACACCTACATACATACACACATACACACATACACACTATACACACTTACACACATACACACTATACACACTATACACACCTACACACATACACACATAGACACCTACACACTATACACACATACACACCTACAAACCTACACACATACACACTATACACACATACACACATACACACTATACACACATACACACATACACACTATACACACATACACACATACACACTATACACACCTACACACATACACACATAGACACCTACACACTATACACACATACACACCTACACACATACACACATACACACTATACACACATACACACATACACACTATACACACCTACACACATACACACATAGACACCTACACACTATACACACATACACACCTACACACATACACACATACACACCTACACACATACACACTATACACACATACACACTATACACACTATACACACATACACACATCCACACATACACACATACACACTATACACACATACACACATAGACACATACACACATACACACATACACACTATACACACATACACACATACACACCTACACAACTACACACTATACACACATACACACATAGACACATACACACTATACACACCTACACACATACACACATAGACACCTACACACTATACACACATACACACCTACACACTATACACACTATACACACTATACACACAAACACACATACACACTATACACACTATACACACGTACACACTATACACACATACACACCTACACACATACACACATACACACATACACACATACACACCTACACACTATACACACATACACACATAAACACCTACACACATACACACCTACACACTATACACACATACAACACACTATACACACAAACACACCTACACACATACACACCTACACACTATACACACATACACACCTACACACTATTCACACATACATACTATAAACACATACACACCTACACACTATACACACCTACACACATATACACCTACACACCTACACACCTACACACTATACACACTATACACACTATACACACCTACACACATAGACACCTGCACACTATACACACATAAACACCTACACACCTACACACATACACACCTACACACTATACACACATACACACATACACACCTACACACATACACACCTACACACTATACACACCTACACACCTACACACATACACACCTACACACTGTACACACATACACATATACACACTATACACACATACACACCTACACATATACACACCTACACACTATACACACATATACACATACACACCTACACACCTACACACTATACACACATACACACCTACACACTATACACACATACACACTATACACACATACACACATACACACCTACACACTATACACACATACACATCTATACACTATACACACCTACACACATATACACCTACACACTATACGCACATACACACCTACACATTATACACACCTACACACATACACACCTACACACTATACAAACTATACACACTATACACACATACACACCTACACACATAGACACCTACACACTATACACACATACACACATACACACCTACACACATACACACTATACACACATACACACATACGCACCTACACACATACACACATACACACTATACACACATACATACATACACACTATACACACATACACACATACACACATAGACACATACACACCTACACACATACACACCTACACACTATACACACTATACACACTATACACACATACACACATACACACCTACACACCTACACACATACACAATATACACACATACACACATACACACTATACACACCTACACACATACACACATAGACACCTACACACTATACACACATACACACATACACACATACACACTATACACACATACACACATACACACTATACACACATACACACATACACACTATACACACCTACACACATAAACACATAGACACCTACACACTATACACACATACACACCTACACACATACACACATACACACTATACACACATACACACATACACACTATACACACCTACACACATACACACATAGACACCTACACACTATACACACATACACACCTACACACATACACACATACACACCTACACACCTACACACATACACACTATACACACATACACACTATACACACTATACACACATACACACATCCACACATACACACATACACACTATACACACATACACACATAGACACATACACACATACACACTATACACACATACACACCTACACACCTACACACTATACACACATAGACACATACACACATAGACACATACACACTATACACACCTACACACATACACACATAGACACATCCACACATCCACACATACACACATACACACTATACACACATACACACATAGACACCTACACACTATACACACATACACACATACACACCTACACACCTACACACTATACACACTATACACACTATACACACATACACACCTACACACATAGACACCTACACACTATACACACATACACACATACACACATACACATCTACACACATACACACTATACACACATACACACATACACACATACACACTATACACACATACATACATACACACTATACACACATACACACATACACACATGGACACATACACACCTACACACATACACACCTACACACTATACACACTATACACCTATACACACGTACAGACCTACACACTATACACACTATACACACTATACACACATACACACCTACACACTATACACACATACACACATACACACCTACACACCTACACAACTACACACATACACACTATACACACATACACACATACACACTATACACACATACACACCTACACACATACACACCTACACACTATACAAACATACACACATACACACCTACATATATACACACCTACACACTATACACACTATACACCTATACACACATACAGACCTACACACTGTACACACATACACACCTTCACACTATACATACATAAACACATACACACCTACACATATACACACCTACACACTATACACACTATACACCTATACACACATACACACCTACACACTATACACACATACACACCTACACACTATACACACATACACACAGACACACTATGCACACATACACACTATACACACATACACACCTACACACATACACACTTACACACTCTACACACATACACACTCTACACACATACACACTATACACACTATACATACATACACACATACACACCTACCCACTATACACACATACACACCTACATACTATACACACCTACACACACACACACACATACACACCTACACACATACAAACTTACACACTATACACACATACACACTATACACACCTACACACCTACACACATACACACATACACACTATACACACATACACACTATACACACATACACACCTACACACCTACACACATATACACTATACACACATACACACATACACATATACACACTATACACACATACACACATACACACCTACACACTATACACACATACACACATACACACCTACGCACTATACACACATACACACTATACACACATACACACCTACACACTATACACACATACATACTATACACACATACACATCTACACACATATACACCTACACACTATACACACCTACACACATAAACACCTACACACTATACACACTATACACACTATACACACAAACACACCTACACACATAGACACCTACAAACTATACACACATACACACCTACTCACATACACACCTACACACATACACACATACACACTATACACACATACACACATATACACTATACACACTATACACACATACACACCTACACACTATACACACTATACACACATACACACATACACACTATACACACTATACACACTATACACACCTACACACATATACACCTACACACCTACACACCTACACACTATACACACTATACACACTATACACACCTACACACATAGACACCTGCACACTATACACACATAAACACCTACACACCTACACACATACACACCTACACACTATACACACATACACACATACACACCTACACACATACACACCTACACACAAATACACACCTACACACCTACACACATACACACCTACACACTGTACACACATACACATATACACACTATACACACATACACACCTACACATATACACACCTACACACTATACACACATATACACATACACACCTACACACCTACACACTATACACACATACACACCTACACACTATACACACATACACACTATACACACATACACACATACACACCTACACACTATACACACATACACATCTATACACTATACACACCTACACACATATACACCTACACACTATACGCACATACACACCTACACATTATACACACCTACACACATACACACCTACACACTATACAAACTATACACACTATACACACATACACACCTACACACATAGACACCTACACACTATACACACATACACACATACACACCTACACACATACACACTATACACACATACACACATACGCACCTACACACATACACACATACACACTATACACACATACATACATACACACTATAGACACATACACACATACACACATAGACACATACACACCTACACACATACACACCTACACACTATACACACTATACACACTATACACACATACACACATACACACCTACACACCTACACACATACACACTATACACACATACACACATACACACTATACACACCTACACACATACACACATAGACACCTACACACTATACACACATACACACATACACACATACACACTATACACACATACACACATACACACTATACACACATACACACATACACACTATACACACCTACACACATACACACATAGACACCTACACACTATACACACATACACACCTACACACATACACACATACACACTATACACACATACACACATACACACTATACACACCTACACACATACACACATAGACACCTACACACTATACACACATACACACCTACACACATACACACATACACACCTACACACCTACACACATACACACTATACACACATACACACTATACACACTATACACACATACACACATCCACACATACACACATACACACTATACACACATACACACATAGACACATACACACATACACACTATACACACATACACACCTACACACCTACACACTATACACACATAGACACATACACACATAGACACATACACACTATACACACCTACACACATACACACATAGACACATCCACACATCCATACATACACACATACACACTATACACACATACACACATAGACACCTACACACTATACACACATACACACATACACACCTACACACCTACACACTATACACACTATACACACTATACACACATACACACCTACACACATAGACACCTACACACTATACACACATACACACATACACACATACACATCTACACACATACACACTATACACACATACACACATACACACATACACACATACACACTATACACACATACATACATACACACTATACACACATACACACATACACACATGGACACATACACACCTACACACATACACACCTACACACTATACACACTATACACCTATACACACGTACAGACCTACACACTATACACACTATACACACTATACACACATACACACCTACACACTATACACACATACACACATACACACCTACACAACTACACACATACACACTATACACACATACACACATACACACTATACACACATACACACCTACACACATACACACCTACACACTATACAAACATACACACATACACACCTACATATATACACACCTACACACTATACACACTATACACCTATACACACATACAGACCTACACACTGTACACACATACACACCTTCACACTATACATACATAAACACATACACACCTACACATATACACACCTACACACTATACACACTATACACCTATACACACATACACACCTACACACTATACACACATACACACCTACACACTATACACACATACACACATACACACTATGCACACATACACACTATACACACATACACACCTACACACATACACACTTACACACTCTACACACATACACACTCTACACACATACACACTATACACACTATACATACATACACACATACACACCTACCCACTATACACACATACACACCTACATACTATACACACCTACACACACACACACACATACACACCTACACACATACAAACTTACACACTATACACACATACACACTATACACACCTACACACCTACACACATACACACATACACACTATACACACATACACACTATACACACATACACACCTACACACCTACACACATATACACTATACACACATACACACATACACATATACACACTATACACACATACACACATACACACCTACACACTATACACACATACACACATACACACCTACGCACTATACACACATACACACTATACACACATACACACCTACACACTATACACACATACATACTATACACACATACACATCTACACACATATACACCTACACACTATACACACCTACACACATAAACACCTACACACTATACACACTATACACACTATACACACAAACACACCTACACACATAGACACCTACAAACTATACACACATACACACCTACTCACATACACACCTACACACATACACACATACACACTATACACACATACACACATATACACTATACACACTATACACACATACACACCTACACACTATACACACTATACACACATACACACATACACACTATACACACTATACACACTATACACACGTACACACTATACACATACACACATACACACATACACACATACACACATCATACACACCTACACACTGTACACACATACACACTATACACACATACACACCTACACACCTACACACCATACACACCTACACACACACACATACACACCTACACACATACACACTTACACACTATACACACATACACACTATACACACCTACACTATATACACACATACACACCTACAAACCTACACACATACACACCTACACACTATACACACATACACACATACACACATACACACTATACACACATACACACTATACACACATACACACCTACACACCTACACACATACAGACCTACACACTGTACACACATACACATATACACACATACACACCTACACATATACACACCTACACACTATACACACATATACACATACATACCTACACACATACACACCTACACACTATACACACATACACACCTACACACTATACACACATATACACATACACACCTACAGACATACACACCTACACACATAGACACCTACACACTATACACACATACACACCTACTCACATACACACCTACACACATACACACATACACACTATACACACATACACACATATACACTATACACACTATACACACATACACACCTACACACTATACACACTATACACACATACACACATACACACTATACACACTATACACACTATACACACGTACACACTATACACATACACACATACACACATACACACATACACACATCATACACACCTACACACTGTACACACATACACACTATACACACATACACACCTACACACCTACACACCATACACACCTACACACACACACATACACACCTACACACATACACACTTACACACTATACACACATACACACTATACACACCTACACTATATACACACATACACACCTACAAACCTACACACATACACACCTACACACTATACACACATACACACATACACACATACACACTATACACACATACACACTATACACACATACACACCTACACACCTACACACATACAGACCTACACACTGTACACACATACACATATACACACATACACACCTACACATATACACACCTACACACTATACACACATATACACATACATACCTACACACATACACACCTACACACTATACACACATACACACCTACACACTATACACACATATACACATACACACCTACAGACATACACACCTACACACATAGACACCTACACACTATACACACATACACACCTACACACATACACACCTACACACCTACACACATCCACAAATACACACTATACACACATACACACATACACACCTACACACATACACACATACACAATATACACACACACACACATACACACATCATACACACCTACACACTGTACACACATACACACATACACACCTACACACCATACACACCTACACACACACACATACACACCTACACACATACACACTTACACACTATACACACATACACACTATACACACCTACACTATATACACACATACACACCTACAAACCTACACACATACACACCTACACACTATACACACATACACACATACACACATACACACTATACACACATACACACTATACACACATACACACCTACACACCTACACACATACAGACCTACACACTGTACACACATACACATATACACACTATACACACATACACACCTACACATATACTTACCTACACACTATACACACATATACACATACACACCTACACACATACACACCTACACACTATACACACATACACACCTACACACTATACACACCTACACACATACACACCTACACACATAGACACCTACACACTATACACACATACACACCTACACACATACACACCTACACACATACACAAATACACACTATACACACATACACACATAAACACCTACACACATACACACATACACACTATACACACATACACACATACACACATACACACTATACACACATACACACATACACACTATACACACATACACACATACACACATAGACACATATACACCTACACATATACACACCTACACACTAAACACACTATACACCTATACACACATACACACCTACACACTATACACACATACACACCTACACACTATACACACTATACACACATACACACCTACACACTATACACACATACAAACATACACACATACACACATACACACCTACACAACACCACACATACACACTATACACACATACACACATACACACTATACACACATACACACATAGACACATACACACTTACACATATACACACCTACACACTATACACACTATACACCTACACACTATACACACATACACACATACAAACTATACACACCTACACACATACACACATACACACTATACACACATACACACATACACACTATACACACATACACACATACACACTATACACACCATACACACCTACACACATACACACATAGACACATACACACCTACACATATACACACCTACACACTATACACCTATACACACATACACACCTACACACTATACACACATACACACCTACACACTATACACACTATACACACATACACACCTACACACTATACACACATACACAACTACACACATACCCACTATACACACATACACACATACACACTATACACACATACACACCTACACATATACACACCTACACACTATACACACTATACACCTATACACACATACACACATACTCACATACACACATACACACCTACACACTATACACACATACACACCTACACACTATACACACTATACACACATACACACCTACACACTATACACACATACACACATACTCACATACACACATACACACCTACACAACTACACACATACACACTATACACACTATACACACCTACACACTATACACACATACACACCTACACATATACACACATACACACCTACACACATACATACATACACACTATACACACCTACACACATACACACATACACACCTACACACCTACACACATACACACATACACACATACACACTATACACACTTACACACATACACACTATACACACTATACACACCTACACACATACACACATAGACACCTACACACTATACACACATACACACTATACACACATACACACATACACACTATACACACATACACACATACACACTATACAAACCTACACACATACACACATAGACACCTACACACTATACACACATACACACCTACACACATACACACATACACATCTACACACATACACACTATACACACATACACACTATACACACTATACACACATACACATCCACACATACACACATACACACACACTATACACACATACACACATAGACACATACACACATACACACATACACACTATACACACATACACACATACACACCTACACACCTACACACTATACACACATAGACACATACACACATAGACACATACACACTATACACACCTACACACATACACACATGGACAACTACACACTATACACACATACACACCTACACACTATACACACTATACACACTATACACACAAACACACATACACACTATACACACTATACACACGTACACACTATACACACATACACACCTACACACCTACACACATACACACATACACACCTACACACTATACACACATACACACATACACACCTACACACATACACACCTACACACTATACACACATACAACACACTATACACACATACACACCTACACACATACACACCTACACACTATACACACATACACACCTACACACTATACACACATACACACCTACACACTATTCACACATACATACTATAAACACATACACACCTACACACTATACACACCTACACACATATACACATACACACTATACACACCTACACACTATACACACTATACACACATACACACCTACACACCTACACACTATACACACTATACACACTATACACACATACACACCTACACACATAGACACCTGCACACTATACACACATACACACCTACACACCTACACACATACACACCTACACACTATACACACATACACACATACACACATACACACCTACACACTGTACACACATACACACCTACACATATACACACCTACACACTATACACACATATACACATACACATACACACCTACACACATACACACCGACACACTATACACACATACACACTATACACACATACACACCTACACACTATACACACATACACACCTATACACTATACACACCTACACACATATACACCTACACACTATACGCACATACACACCTACACATTATACACACCTACACACATAAACACCTACACACTATACACACTATACACACTATACACACATACACACCTACACACATAGACACCTACACACTATACACACATACACACATACACACCTACACACCTACACACATACACACTATACACACATACACACATACACACCTACACACATACACACTATACACACATACATACATACACACTATACACACATACACACATACACACCTAAACACTATACACACTATACACCTATACACACGTACACACCTACACACTATACACACCTACACACTATACACACATACACACATACACACATACACACCATACACACCAACACACTGTACACACATACACATATACACACTATACACACATACACACCTACACATATACACACCTACACACTATACACACATAGACACCTGCACACTATACACACATACACACCTACACACATACACACCTACACACTATACACACATACACACATACACACATACACACCATACACACCTACACACTGTACACACATACACATATACACACTATACACACTATACACCTATACACACGTACACACTATACACACATACATACATACACACTATACACACATACACACATACACACATACACACTATACACACTATACACCTATACACACGTACACACCTACACACTATACACACATACACACCTACACACTATACACACTATACACACATACACACCTACACACTATACACACATACACACATACACACATACACAACTACACACATACACACTATACACACATATACATATACACACTATACACACATACACACCTACACACATACACACCTACACACTATACAAACATACACACATACACACATACACACCTACATATATACACACCTACACACTATACACACTATACACCTATACACACATACAGACCTACACACTGTACACACATACACACATACACACTATACACACTTACACACATACACACTATACACACTATACACACCTACACACATACACACATAGACACCTACACACTATACACACATACACACTATACACACATACACACATACACACTATACACACATACACACATACACACTATACACACCTACACACATACACACATAGACACCTACACACTATACACACATACACACCTACACACATACACACATACACATCTACACACATACACACTATACACACATACACACTATACACACTATACACACATACACATCCACACATACACACATACACACACACTATACACACATACACACATAGACACATACACACATACACACATACACACTATACACACATACACACATACACACCTACACACTATACACACATAGACACATACACACATAGACACATACACACTATACACACCTACACACATACACACATGGACAACTACACACTATACACACATACACACCTACACACTATACACACTATACACACTATACACACAAACACACATACACACTATACACACTATACACACGTACACACTATACACACATACACACCTACACACCTACACACATACACACATACACACCTACACACTATACACACATACACACATACACACCTACACACATACACACCTACACACTATACACACATACAACACACTATACACACATACACACCTACACACATACACACCTACACACTATACACACATACACACCTACACACTATACACACATACACACCTACACACTATTCACACATACATACTATAAACACATACACACCTACACACTATACACACCTACACACATATACACATACACACTATACACACCTACACACTATACACACTATACACACATACACACCTACACACCTACACACTATACACACTATACACACTATACACACATACACACCTACACACATAGACACCTGCACACTATACACACATACACACCTACACACCTACACACATACACACCTACACACTATACACACATACACACATACACACATACACACCTACACACTGTACACACATACACACCTACACATATACACACCTACACACTATACACACATATACACATACACATACACACCTACACACATACACACCGACACACTATACACACATACACACTATACACACATACACACCTACACACTATACACACATACACACCTATACACTATACACACCTACACACATATACACCTACACACTATACGCACATACACACCTACACATTATACACACCTACACACATAAACACCTACACACTATACACACTATACACAGTAAACACACATACACACCTACACACATAGACACCTACACACTATACACACATACACACATACACACCTACACACCTACACACATACACACTATACACACATACACACATACACACCTACACACATACACACTATACACACATACACACCTACACACATAGACACCTACACACTATACACACATACACACATACACACCTACACACCTACACACATACACACTATACACACATACACACATACACACCTACACACATACACACTATACACACATACACACATACACACCTAAACACTATACACACTATACACCTATACACACGTACACACCTACACACTATACACACCTACACACTATACACACATACACACATACACACATACACACCATACACACCAACACACTGTACACACATACACATATACACACTATACACACATACACACCTACACATATACACACCTACACACTATACACACATAGACACCTGCACACTATACACACATACACACCTACACACATACACACCTACACACTATACACACATACACACATACACACATACACACCATACACACCTACACACTGTACACACATACACATATACACACTATACACACATACACACCTACACATATACACACCTACACACTATACACACATACATACATACACACTATACACACATACACACATACACACATACACACTATACACACTATACACCTATACACACGTACACACCTACACACTATACACACATACACACCTACACACTATACACACTATACACACATACACACCTACACACTATACACACATACACACATACACACATACACAACTACACACATACACACTATACACACATATACATATACACACTATACACACATACACACCTACACACATACACACCTACACACTATACAAACATACACACATACACACATACACACCTACATATATACACACCTACACACTATACACACTATACACCTATACACACATACAGACCTACACACTGTACACACATACACACCTACACACTATACACACATAAACACATACACACCTACACACATACACACCTACACACTATACACTCCTACAAACATAGACACCTACACACTATACACACTATACACACCTATACACTATACACACATACACACCTACACACATACACATACACACTATACACACCTACACACATACAAACATACAAACCTACACACATACACGCAATACACACATACACACCTACACACTATACACACATACACACCATACACACTATACACACATACACACTATACACACTATACACACCTACACACAAACACACATACACACCTACACACATACACACCTACACACATAGACACCTACACACTATACACACCTACACACATACACACCTACACACATAGACACCTGCACACTATACACACATACACACCTACACACCTACAAACATACACACCTACACACTATACACACATACACACATACACACATACACACCATACACACCTACACACTGTACACACATACACATATACACACTATACACACCTACACACCTACACATATACACACCTACACACTATACACACATATACACATACACACCTACACACATACACACCTACACACTATGCACACATACACACCTACACACTATACACACTATACACACATACACACTATACACACATACACACCTACACACTATACACACATACACACCTATACACATATACACCTACACACTATACGCACATACACACCTACACATTATACACACCTACACACATACACACCTACACACTATACACACTATACACACTATACACACATACACACCTACACACATAGACACCTACACACTATACACACATACACACATACACACATACACACCTACACACATACACACTATACACACATACACACATACACACCTACACACATACACACATACACACTATACACACATACATACATACACACTATACACACATACACACCTACACACATACACATCTACACACTATACACCTATACACACGTACACACCTACACACTATACACACATACACACCTACACACTATACACACTATACACACATACACACCTACACACTATACACACATACACACATACACACCTACACAACTACACACATACACACTATACACACATACACACCTACACACATACACACCTACACACATACACACCTACACACTATACAAACATACACACATACACACCTATACACACATACACACCTACACACTATACACACATACACACCTACACACTATACACACATACACACATACACACTATACAAACATACACACTATACACACATACAGACCTACACACTGTACACACATACACACCTTCACACTATACACACATAAACACATACACACCTACACATATACACACCTACACACTATACACACTATACACCTATACACACATACACACCTACACACTATACACACATACACACCTACACACTATACAAACATACACACATACACACTATACACACATACACACTATACACACATACATACCTACACACATATACACCTACACACTATACACACATACACACCTACACACTATACACTCCTACAAACATAGACACCTACACACTATACACACTATACACACCTATACACTATACACACATACACACCTACACACTATACACACTATACACACTTACACACCTACACACTATACACACATACACACATACACACATACACACCTACACACATACACACCTACACACTATACACACTATACACACATACACAGATACACACATACACACATACACACCTACACACATACACACATACACACTATACACACATACACACATACACACTATACACACATACACACATACACACATACACACTATACACACATACACACATAGACACATACATACATACACACTATACACACCTACACACCTACACACTATACACACATAGACACATACACACATACACACATAGACACTTACACACTATACACACCTACACACATAGACACCTACACACTATACACACATACACACCTACACACTATCCACACTATACACACTACACACACCTACACACCTACACACTATACACACATAGACACCTACACACTATACACACATACACACCTACACACATACACAAATACACACATACACACCTACACACTATACACACAATCACACTATACACACATACACACCTACACACCTACACACATACACACATACACACTATACACACTATACATACATACACACATACACACCTACCCACTATACACACATACACACCTACATACTATACACACCTACACACACACACACACACACACACATACACACCTACACACTTACACACTATACACACATACACACTATACACACCTACACACCTACACACCTACACACATATACACTATACACACATACACACATACACATATACACACTATACACACATACACACATACACACATACACACCTACACACTATACACACATACACACATACACACATACACACCTACACACATACACACCTACACACTATACACACATACACACCTACACACTATACACTCCTACAAACATAGACACCTACACACTATACACACTATACACACCTATACACTATACACACATACACACCTACACACATACACACATACACACTATACACACATACACACATACACGCTATACACACATACACACCTACACACTATACACACCTACACACATACACACATACACACATACACACATACACACTATACACACTTACACACATACACACTATACACACTATACACACCTACACACATACACACATAGACACCTACACACTATACACACATACACACCTACACACATACACACATACACACTATACACACATACACACATACACACTATACACACATACACACCATAAACACTATACACACATACACACATACACACTATACACACTATACACACCTACACACAAACACACATACACACCTACACACATACACACCTACACACCTACACACATACACACATACACACCTACACACATAGACACCTACACACTATACACAAATACACACCTACGCACTTACACACATACACACCTACACACATACACACATACACACTATACACACATACACACATACACACTATACACACATACACACATACACACTATACACACATACACACTATACACACATACACACCTACACACTATACACACATACATACTACACACACATACACACCTACACACTATACACACCTACACACATATACACCTACACACTATACACACATACACACCTACACACTATACACACCTACACACATACACACCTACACACTATACACACTATACACACATACACACATAGACACCTATGCACTATACACACATACACACCTACACACATACACACCTAAACACATACACACATACACACCTACACACCTACACACTATACACACATACACACTATACACACATACACACCTACACACCTACACACATACACACTATACACATATACACACATACACACATACACACTATACACACTATACACACATACACACTATACACACATACACACCTACACACCTACACACATACACACATACACACTATACACACATACACACATACACACTATACACACATACACACATACACACATACACACATAGACACATACACACCTACACATATACACACCTACACACTATACACACTATACACCTATACACACATACACACCTACACACTATACACACATACACACCTACACACTATACACACTATACACACATACACACCTACACACTATACACACATACACACATACACACATACACACCTACACACCTACACACCTACACAACTACACACATACACACTATACACACATACACACATACACACTATACACACATACACACCTACACACATACACACCTACACACTAATCACACTATACACACATACACAGATACACACATAGACACATACACACCTACACATATACACACCTACACACTATACACACTATACACACTATACACACCTACACACATAGACACCTACACACTATACACACATACACACCTACACACATACACACCTACACACCTACACACTATACACACATACACACATACACACCTACACACATACACACATACACACTATACACACATACATACATACACACTATACACACATACACACATACACACATAGACACATACACACCTACACACATACACACCTACACACTATACACACTATACACCTATACACACATACACACATACACACCTACACACATTCACACATACACACTATACACACATACATACATACACACTATACACACATACACACCTACACACATACACACCTACACACTATACACACTATACACCTATACACACGTACAAACCTACACACTATACACACATACACACCTACACACTATACACACATACACACATACACACCTACACAACTACACACATACACACTATACACACATACACACATACACACTATACACACATACACACCTACACACATACACACCTACACACTATACAAACATACACACATACACACATACACACCTACATATATACACACCTACACACTATACACACTATACACCTATACACACATACACACCTACACACTATACACACATACACACCTACACACTATACACACATACACACATACACACTATACACATACACACTATACACACATACACACATACACACATATACACCTACACACTATACACACATACACACCTACACACTATACACTCCTACAAACATAGACACCTACACACTATACACACTATACACACCTATACACTATACATACATACACACTTACACACATACACACATACACACTATACACACCTACACACATACACACATACACACCATACACACTATACACACATACACACTATACACACTATACACACCTACACACAAACACACATACACACCTACACACATACACACATACACACCTACACACATACACACCTACACACATAGACACCTACACACTATACACACATACACACCTACACACATACACACATACACACCTACACACATACACACATACACACTATACACACATACACACTATACACACATACACACATACACACATACACACATACACACTATACACACATACACACATACACACTATACACACCTACACACCTACACACTATACACACATAGACACATACACATACACACATAGACACATACACACTATACACACCTACATACATACACACATAGACACCTACACACTATACACACATACACACCTACACACTATCCACACTATCCACACTAAACACACATACACACATACACACTATACACACTATACACACTATACACACGTACACACTATACACACATACACACCTACACACATACACAAATACACACATACACACCTACACACTATACACACATACACACTATACACACATACACACCTACACACATACACACATACACACATACACACCTACCCACTATACACACATACACACCTACATACTATACACACCTACACACACACACACACACATACACACCTACACACCTACACACTTACACACTATACACACATACACACTATACACACCTACACACCTACACACATACACACATACACACTATACACACATACACACTATACAGACATACACACTTACACACTATACACACATACACACTATACACACCTACACACATACACACATACACACTATACACACCTATACACTATACACACATACACACCTACACACATACACACATACACACTATACACACATACACACATACACGCTATACACACATACACACCTACACACTATACACACCTACACACATACACACATACACACATACACACATACACACTATACACACTTACACACATACACACCATACACACTATACACACCTACACATATACAGACATAGACACCTACACACTATACACACATACACACCTACACACATACACACATACACACTATACACACATACACACATACACACTATACACACATACAAACCATACACACTATACACACATACACACATACACACTATACACACTATACACACCTACACACAAACACACATACACACCTACACACATACACACATACACACCTACACACATACACACATACACACCTACACACATAGACACCTACACACTATACACACATACAAACCTACACACATACACACATACACACATACACACATACACACTATACACACATACACACATACACACTATACACACATACACACATACACACTATACACACATACACACTATACACACATACACACCTACACACTATACACACATACATACTATACACACATACACACCTACACACTATACACACCTACACACATACACACCTACACACTATACACACTATACACACATACACACCTACACACATAGACACCTATGCACTATACACACATACACACCTACACACATACACACCTAAACACATACACACATACACACCTACACACATACACACTATACACACATACACACTATACACACATACACACCTACACACCTACACACATACACACTATACATACTATACACACATACACACTATACACACATACACACCTACACACCTACACACATACACACATACACACTATACACACATACACACATACACACTATACACACATACACACATACACACATACACACATAGACACATACACACCTACACATATACACACCTACACACTATACACACTATACACCTATACACACATACACACCTACACACTATACACACATACACACCTACACACTATACACACATACACACCTACACACTATACACACATACACACATACACACATACACACCTACACACTATACACACATACACACCTACACACTATACACACCTACACACATACACACTATACACACATAGACACATACACACATACACAGATACACACTATACACACATACACACCTACACACATACACACCTACACACTATACACACTATACACACATACACAGATACACACATACACACATACACACCTACACACATACACACATACACACTATACACACATACACACATACACACTATACACACATACACACATACACATACAAACTATACACACATACACACATAGACACACACACACATACACACAATATACACCTACACACCTACACACTATACACACATAGACACATACACACATAGACACATACATACTATACACACCTACACACATACACACATAGACACCTACACACTATACACACATACACACCTACACACTATCCACACTATACACACTATACACACATACACACATACACACTATACACACTATACACACTATACACACATACACACTATACACACATACACACCTACACACATACACAAATACACACATACACACCTACACACTATACACACATACACACTATACACATATACACACCTACACACATACACACATACACACATACACACATACACACATACACACCTACACACCTACACACATACACACATACACACTATACACACATACACACATACACACTATACACACATACACACATACACACATACACACATAGACACATACACACCTACACATATACACACCTACACACTATACACACTATACACCTATACACACATACACACCTACACACTATACACACATACACACCTACACACTATACACACTATACACACATACACACCTACACACTATACACACATACACACATACACACATACACACCTACACACCTACACACCTACACAACTACACACATACACACTATACACACATACACACATACACACTATACACACATACACACCTACACACATACACACCTACACACTAATCACACTATACACACATACACAGATACACACATAGACACATACACACCTACACATATACACACCTACACACTATACACACTATACACACTATACACACCTACACACATAGACACCTACACACTATACACACATACACACCTACACACATACACACCTACACACCTACACACTATACACACATACACACATACACACCTACACACATACACACATACACACTATACACACATACATACATACACACTATACACACATACACACATACACACATAGACACATACACACCTACACACATACACACCTACACACTATACACACTATACACCTATACACACATACACACATACACACCTACACACATTCACACATACACACTATACACACATACATACATACACACTATACACACATACACACCTACACACATACACACCTACACACTATACACACTATACACCTATACACACGTACAAACCTACACACTATACACACATACACACCTACACACTATACACACATACACACATACACACCTACACAACTACACACATACACACTATACACACATACACACATACACACTATACACACATACACACCTACACACATACACACCTACACACTATACAAACATACACACATACACACATACACACCTACATATATACACACCTACACACTATACACACTATACACCTATACACACATACACACCTACACACTATACACACATACACACCTACACACTATACACACATACACACATACACACTATACACATACACACTATACACACATACACACATACACACATATACACCTACACACTATACACACATACACACCTACACACTATACACTCCTACAAACATAGACACCTACACACTATACACACTATACACACCTATACACTATACACACATACACACTTACACACATACACACATACACACTATACACACCTACACACATACACACATACACACCATACACACTATACACACATACACACTATACACACTATACACACCTACACACAAACACACATACACACCTACACACATACACACATACACACCTACACACATACACACCTACACACATAGACACCTACACACTATACACACATACACACCTACACACATACACACATACACACCTACACACATACACACATACACACTATACACACATACACACTATACACACATACACACATACACACATACACACATACACACTATACACACATACACACATACACACTATACACACCTACACACCTACACACTATACACACATAGACACATACACATACACACATAGACACATACACACTATACACACCTACATACATACACACATAGACACCTACACACTATACACACATACACACCTACACACTATCCACACTATCCACACTAAACACACATACACACATACACACTATACACACTATACACACTATACACACGTACACACTATACACACATACACACCTACACACATACACAAATACACACATACACACCTACACACTATACACACATACACACTATACACACATACACACCTACACACATACACACATACACACATACACACCTACCCACTATACACACATACACACCTACATACTATACACACCTACACACACACACACACACATACACACCTACACACCTACACACTTACACACTATACACACATACACACTATACACACCTACACACCTACACACATACACACATACACACTATACACACATACACACTATACAGACATACACACTTACACACTATACACACATACACACTATACACACCTACACACATACACACATACACACTATACACACCTATACACTATACACACATACACACCTACACACATACACACATACACACTATACACACATACACACATACACGCTATACACACATACACACCTACACACTATACACACCTACACACATACACACATACACACATACACACATACACACTATACACACTTACACACATACACACCATACACACTATACACACCTACACATATACAGACATAGACACCTACACACTATACACACATACACACCTACACACATACACACATACACACTATACACACATACACACATACACACTATACACACATACAAACCATACACACTATACACACATACACACATACACACTATACACACTATACACACCTACACACAAACACACATACACACCTACACACATACACACATACACACCTACACACATACACACATACACACCTACACACATAGACACCTACACACTATACACACATACAAACCTACACACATACACACATACACACATACACACATACACACTATACACACATACACACATACACACTATACACACATACACACATACACACTATACACACATACACACTATACACACATACACACCTACACACTATACACACATACATACTATACACACATACACACCTACACACTATACACACCTACACACATACACACCTACACACTATACACACTATACACACATACACACCTACACACATAGACACCTATGCACTATACACACATACACACCTACACACATACACACCTAAACACATACACACATACACACCTACACACATACACACTATACACACATACACACTATACACACATACACACCTACACACCTACACACATACACACTATACATACTATACACACATACACACTATACACACATACACACCTACACACCTACACACATACACACATACACACTATACACACATACACACATACACACTATACACACATACACACATACACACATACACACATAGACACATACACACCTACACATATACACACCTACACACTATACACACTATACACCTATACACACATACACACCTACACACTATACACACATACACACCTACACACTATACACACATACACACCTACACACTATACACACATACACACATACACACATACACACCTACACACTATACACACATACACACCTACACACTATACACACCTACACACATACACACTATACACACATAGACACATACACACATACACAGATACACACTATACACACATACACACCTACACACATACACACCTACACACTATACACACTATACACACATACACAGATACACACATACACACATACACACCTACACACATACACACATACACACTATACACACATACACACATACACACTATACACACATACACACATACACATACAAACTATACACACATACACACATAGACACACACACACATACACACAATATACACCTACACACCTACACACTATACACACATAGACACATACACACATAGACACATACATACTATACACACCTACACACATACACACATAGACACCTACACACTATACACACATACACACCTACACACTATCCACACTATACACACTATACACACATACACACATACACACTATACACACTATACACACTATACACACATACACACTATACACACATACACACCTACACACATACACAAATACACACATACACACCTACACACTATACACACATACACACTATACACATATACACACCTACACACATACACACATACACACATACACACATACACACATACACACATACACACTATACACACTATACATACATACACACATACACACCTACCCACTATACACACATACACACCTACATACTCTACACTCCTACACACACACACACACACATACACACCTACACACATACACACTTACACACTATACACACATACACACTATACAAACCTACACACATACACACATACACACTATACACACATACACACTATACACACATACACACCTACACACATATACACTATACACACATACACACATACACACATACACACTATACACACCTACACACCTACACACTATACACACATAGACACATACACACATACACACATAGACACATACACACTATACACACCTACACACATACACACATAGACACCTACACACTATACACACATACACACCTACACACTATCCACACTATACACACTATACACACTATACACACGTACACAATATACACATCTACACACATACACAAATACACACATACACACACCTACACACTATACACACATACACACTATACACACATACACACCTACACACATACACACATACACACATACACACATACACACTATACACACTATACATACATACACACATACACACCTACATACTATACACACCTACACACACACACACACACACACACATACACACCTACACACATACACACTTACACACTATACACACCTACACACATACACACATACACACTATACACACATACACACATACACACTATACACACATACACACATACACATACAAACTATACACACATACACACATAGACACACACACACATACACACAATATACACCTACACACCTACACACTATACACACATAGACACATACACACATAGACACATACACACTATACACACCTACACACATACACACATAGACACCTACACACTATACACACATACACACCTACACACTATCCACACTATACACACTATACACACATACACACATACACACTATACACACTATACACACTATACACACATACACACTATACACACATACACACCTACACACATACACAAATACACACATACACACCTACACACTATACACACATACACACTATACACATATACACACCTACACACATACACACATACACACATACACACATACACACATACACACATACACACATACACACTATACACACTATACATACATACACACATACACACCTACCCACTATACACACATACACACCTACATACTCTACACTCCTACACACACACACACACACATACACACCTACACACATACACACTTACACACTATACACACATACACACTATACAAACCTACACACATACACACATACACACTATACACACATACACACTATACACACATACACACCTACACACATATACACTATACACACATACACACATACACACATACACACTATACACACCTACACACCTACACACTATACACACATAGACACATACACACATACACACATAGACACATACACACTATACACACCTACACACATACACACATAGACACCTACACACTATACACACATACACACCTACACACTATCCACACTATACACACTATACACACTATACACACGTACACACTATACACATCTACACACATACACAAATACACACATACACACACCTACACACTATACACACATACACACTATACACACATACACACCTACACACATACACACATACACACATACACACATACACACTATACACACTATACATACATACACACATACACACCTACATACTATACACACCTACACACACACACACACACACACACACACATACACACCTACACACATACACACTTACACACTATACACACCTACACACATACACACTTACACACTACACACACATACACACTATACACACCTACACACCTACACACCTACACACATACACACATACACACATACACACTATACACACATACACACTATACACACATACACACTATACACACATACACACCTACACACATATACACTATACACACATACACACATACACATATACACACTATACACACACACACATACACACCTACACACTATACACACATACACACATACACACATACACACCTACACACATACACACCTACACACTATACACACATACACACCTACACACTTACACACCTACACACTATACACACATACACACCTACACACTATACACACATACAGACTATACACACATACACACCTACACACTATACACACATACATACTATACACACATACACACCTACACACTATACACACTTACACACATATACACCTACACACTATACACACATACACACCTACACACTATACACACCTACACACATACACACCTACACACTATACACACTATACACACTATACACACATACACACCTACACACATACACACATACACACCTACACACATACACACTATACACACATACACACTATACACACATACACACCTACACACTATACACACATACACACTATACACACATACACACATACACACTATACACACATACACACCTACACACCTACACACATACACACATACACACATACACACTATACACACATACACACATACACACTATACACACATACACACATACAAACATAGACACATACACACCTACACATATACACACCTACACACTATACACACTATACACCTATACACACATACACACCTACACACTATACACACATACACACCTACACACTATACACACTATACACACATACACACCTACACACTATACACACATACACACATACACACCTACACACCTACACAACTACACACATACACACTATACACACATACACACATACACACTATACACACATACACACCTACACACATACACACCTACACACTATACACACTATACACACATACACAGATACACACATAGACACATACACACCTACACATATACACACCTACACACTATACACACTATACACACTATACACACATACACACCTACACACATAGACACCTACACACTATACACACATACACACCTACACACATACACACCTACACACATACACACTATACACACATACACACATACACACCTACACATATACACACATACACACTATACACACATACATACATACACACTATACACACATACACACATAGACACATACACACCTACACACATACACACCTATACACTATACACACTATACACACATACACACCTACACACTATACAAACATACGCACATACACACATACACACCTACATATATACACACCTACACACTATACACACTATACACCTATACACACATACAGACCTACACACTGTACACACATACACATCTTCACACTATACACACAAAAACACATACACACCTACACATATACACACCTACACACTATACACACTATACACCTATACACACATACACACCTACACACTATACACACATACACACCTACACACTATACACACATACACACATACACACTATACACACATACACACTATACACACATACACACCTAGACACATATACACCTACACACTATACACACATACACACCTACACACTATACACTCCTACAAACATAGACACCTACACACTATACACACTATACACACCTATACACTATACACACATACACACCTATACACATACACACATACACACTATACACACCTACACACATACACACATACACGCTATACACACATACACACCTACACACTATACACACATACACACCATACACACTATACACACATACACACATACACACTATACACACTATACACACCTACACACAAACACACATACACACCTACACACATACACACATACACACCTACACACATACACACATACACACCTACACACATATACACCTACACACTATACACACATACACACCTACACACATACACACATACACACCTACATACATACACACATACACACTATACACACATACACACATACACACTATACACACATACACACATACACACATACACACTATACACACATACACACATAGACACATACACACCTACACACTATACACACATAGACACATACACACATACACACATAGACACATACACACTATACACACCTACACACATACACACATAGACACCTACACACTATACACACATACACACCTACTCACTATCCACACTATACACACTATACACACTATACACACGTACACACTATACACACATACACACCTACACACATACACAAATACACACATACACACTATACACACTATACACACTATACACACGTACACACTATACACACATACACACCTACATACATACACAAATACACACATACACACCTACACACTATACACACATACACACTATACACACATACACACATACACACATACACACATACACACACACATACACACTATACACACTATACATACATACACACATACACACCTACCCACTATACACACATACACACCTACATACTATACACACCTACACACACACACACACACACATACACACCTACACACATACACACTTACACACTATACACACATACACACTATACACACCTATACACCTACACACATACACACATACACACTATACACACATACACACTATACACACATACACACCTACACACATATACACTATACACACATACACACATACACACATACACATATACACACTATACACACATACACACATACACACCTACACACTATACACACATACACACATACACACATACACACCTACACACATACACTCCTACACACTATACACACATACACACCTACACACTATACACTCCTACAAACATAGACACCTACACACTATACACACCATACACACCTATACACTATACACACATACACACCTACACACATACACACATACACACTATACACACATACACACATACACGCTATACACACATACACACCTACACACATACACACATACACACTATACACACATACACACATACACGCTATACACACATACACACCTACACACTATACACACCTACACACATACACACATACACACATACACACTATACACACTTACACACATACACACTATACACACTATACACACCTACACACATACACACATAGACACCTACACACTATACACACATACACACCTACACACATACACACATACACACTATACACACATACACACATACACACTATACACACATACACACCATACACACTATACACACATACACACATACACACTATACACACCTACACACAAACACACATACACACCTACACACATACACACATACACACCTACACACATACACACATACACACCTACACACATAGACACCTACACATTATACACAATACACACCTACACACATACACACATACACACCTACCCACATACACACATACACACTATACACACATACACACATACACACTATACACACATACACACATACACACTATACACACATAGACACATACACACATACACACATAGACACATACACACTATACACACCTACACACATACACACATAGACACCTACACACTATACACACATACACACCTACACACTATCCACACTATACACACTATACACACTATACACACGTACACACTATACACACCTACACACATACACAAATACACACATACACACCTACACACTATACACACATACACACTATACACACATACACACCTACACACATACACACATACACACATACACACATACACACTATACACACTATACATACATACACACATACACACCTACATACTATACACACCTACACACACACACACACACACACACACATACACACCTACACACATACACACTTACACACATACACACTTACACACTACACACACATACACACTATACACACCTACACACCTACACACCTACACACATACACACATACACACATACACACATACACACTATACACACATACACACTATACACACATACACACTATACACACATACACACCTACACACATATACACTATACACACATACACACATACACATATACACACTATACACACACACACATACACACCTACACACTATACACACATACACACATACACACCTACACACATACACACCTACACACTATACACACATACACACCTACACACTTACACACCTACACACTATACACACATACACACCTACACACTATACACACATACACACTATACACACATACACACCTACACACTATACACACATACATACTATACACACATACACACCTACACACTATACACACTTACACACATATACACCTACACACTATACACACATACACACCTACACACTATACACACCTACACACATACACACCTACACACTATACACACTATACACACTATACACACATACACACCTACACACATAGACACCTATGCACTATACAAACATACACACCTACACACATACACACCTAAACACATACACACATACACACCTACACATATACACACTATACACACATACACACTATACACACATACACACATACACACTATACACACATACACACCTACACACCTACACACATACACACATACACACTATACACACATACACACATACACACTATACACACATACACACATACAAACATAGACACATACACACCTACACACATACACACCTACACACTATACACACATACACACCTACACACTATACACACTATACACACATACACACCTACACACTATACACACATACACACATACACACCTACACACCTACACACCTACACAACTACACACATACACACTATACACACATACACACATACACACTATACACACATACACACCTACACACATACACACCTACACACTATACACACTATACACACATACACAGATACACACATAGACACATACACACCTACACATATACACACCTACACACTATACACACTATACACACTATACACACATACACACCTACACACATAGACACCTACACACTATACACACATACACACCTACACACATACACACCTACACACATACACATTATACACACATACACACATACACACCTACACACATACAAACATACACACTATACACACATACATACATACACACTATACACACATACACACATACACACATAGACACATACACACCTACACACATACACACCTACACACTATACACCCTATACACCTATACACTATACACACTATACACACATACACACCTACACACTATACACACATACACACATACACACCTACACAACTACACACATACACACTATACACACATACACACATACACACTATACACACATACACACTATACACACTATACACCTATACACACATACAGACCTACACACTGTACACACATACACACCTTCACACTATACACACATAAACACATACACACCTACACATATACACACCTACACACTATACACACTATACACCTATACACCTATACACACATACACACCTACACACTATACACACATACACACCTACACACTATACACACATACACACTATACACACATGCACACTATACACACATACACACCTACACACATGTACACCTACACACTATACACACATACACACCTACACACTATACACTCCTACAAACATAGACACCTACACACTATACACACTATACACACCTATACACTATACACACATACACACCTATACACATACACACATACACACTATACACACCTACACACATACACACATACACACCTACACACATACACACATACACGCTATACACACATACACACCTACACACTATACACACATACACACCATACACACTATACACACATACACACATACACACTATACACACTATACACACCTACACACATACACACATAGACACCTACACACTATACACACATACACACCTACACACTATCCACACTAGACACACTATACACACATACACATACACACTATACACACTATACACACTATACACACGTACACACTATACACACATACACACCTACACATATACACAAATACAAACATATACACCTACACACTATACACACATACACACTATAAACACATACACAACTACACACATACACACATACACACATACACACTATACACACTATACATACATACACACATACACACCTACCCACTATACACACATACACACCTACATACTATACACACCTACACACACACACACACACATACACACCTACACACATACACACTTACACACTATACACACATACACACTATACACACCTACACACCTACACACATACACACATACACACTATACACACATACACACTATACACACATACACACATACACACCTACACACATATACACTATACACACATACACACATACACACATACACATATACACACTATACACACATACACACATACACACCTACACACTATACACACTATACACACCTACACACATACACACATATACACCTACACACTATACACACATACACACTATACACACATACACACCTACACACATATACACTATACACACATACACACATACACACATACACATATACACACTATACACACTATACACACATACACACCTACACACATAGACACCTACACACTATACACACATACACACCTACACACATACACACCTACACACATACACATTATACACACATACACACATACACACCTACACACATACACACATACACACTATACACACATACATACATACACACTATACACACATAGACACATACACACCTACACATATACACACCTACACACTATACACACTATACACACTATACACACATACACACCTACACACATAGACACCTACACACTATACACACATACACACCTACACACATACACACCTACACACATACACATTATACACACATACACACATACACACCTACACACTATACACACATACATACTATACACACATACACACCTACACACTATACACACTTACACACATATACACCTACACACTATACACACATACACACCTACACACTATACACACCTACACACATACACACCTACACACTATACACACTATACACACTATACACACATACACACCTACACACATACACACATACACACCTACACACATACACACTATACACACATACACACTATACACACATACACACCTACACACTATACACACATACACACTATACACACATACACACATACACACTATACACACATACACACCTACACACCTACACACATACACACATACACACATACACACTATACACACATACACACATACACACTATACACACATACACACATACAAACATAGACACATACACACCTACACATATACACACCTACACACTATACACACTATACACCTATACACACATACACACCTACACACTATACACACATACACACCTACACACTATACACACTATACACACATACACACCTACACACTATACACACATACACACATACACACCTACACACCTACACAACTACACACATACACACTATACACACATACACACATACACACTATACACACATACACACCTACACACATACACACCTACACACTATACACACTATACACACATACACAGATACACACATAGACACATACACACCTACACATATACACACCTACACACTATACACACTATACACACTATACACACATACACACCTACACACATAGACACCTACACACTATACACACATACACACCTACACACATACACACCTACACACATACACACTATACACACATACACACATACACACCTACACATATACACACATACACACTATACACACATACATACATACACACTATACACACATACACACATAGACACATACACACCTACACACATACACACCTATACACTATACACACTATACACACATACACACCTACACACTATACAAACATACGCACATACACACATACACACCTACATATATACACACCTACACACTATACACACTATACACCTATACACACATACAGACCTACACACTGTACACACATACACATCTTCACACTATACACACAAAAACACATACACACCTACACATATACACACCTACACACTATACACACTATACACCTATACACACATACACACCTACACACTATACACACATACACACCTACACACTATACACACATACACACATACACACTATACACACATACACACTATACACACATACACACCTAGACACATATACACCTACACACTATACACACATACACACCTACACACTATACACTCCTACAAACATAGACACCTACACACTATACACACTATACACACCTATACACTATACACACATACACACCTATACACATACACACATACACACTATACACACCTACACACATACACACATACACGCTATACACACATACACACCTACACACTATACACACATACACACCATACACACTATACACACATACACACATACACACTATACACACTATACACACCTACACACAAACACACATACACACCTACACACATACACACATACACACCTACACACATACACACATACACACCTACACACATATACACCTACACACTATACACACATACACACCTACACACATACACACATACACACCTACATACATACACACATACACACTATACACACATACACACATACACACTATACACACATACACACATACACACATACACACTATACACACATACACACATAGACACATACACACCTACACACTATACACACATAGACACATACACACATACACACATAGACACATACACACTATACACACCTACACACATACACACATAGACACCTACACACTATACACACATACACACCTACTCACTATCCACACTATACACACTATACACACTATACACACGTACACACTATACACACATACACACCTACACACATACACAAATACACACATACACACTATACACACTATACACACTATACACACGTACACACTATACACACATACACACCTACATACATACACAAATACACACATACACACCTACACACTATACACACATACACACTATACACACATACACACATACACACATACACACATACACACACACATACACACTATACACACTATACATACATACACACATACACACCTACCCACTATACACACATACACACCTACATACTATACACACCTACACACACACACACACACACATACACACCTACACACATACACACTTACACACTATACACACATACACACTATACACACCTATACACCTACACACATACACACATACACACTATACACACATACACACTATACACACATACACACCTACACACATATACACTATACACACATACACACATACACACATACACATATACACACTATACACACATACACACATACACACCTACACACTATACACACATACACACATACACACATACACACCTACACACATACACTCCTACACACTATACACACATACACACCTACACACTATACACTCCTACAAACATAGACACCTACACACTATACACACCATACACACCTATACACTATACACACATACACACCTACACACATACACACATACACACTATACACACATACACACATACACGCTATACACACATACACACCTACACACATACACACATACACACTATACACACATACACACATACACGCTATACACACATACACACCTACACACTATACACACCTACACACATACACACATACACACATACACACTATACACACTTACACACATACACACTATACACACTATACACACCTACACACATACACACATAGACACCTACACACTATACACACATACACACCTACACACATACACACATACACACTATACACACATACACACATACACACTATACACACATACACACCATACACACTATACACACATACACACATACACACTATACACACCTACACACAAACACACATACACACCTACACACATACACACATACACACCTACACACATACACACATACACACCTACACACATAGACACCTACACATTATACACAATACACACCTACACACATACACACATACACACCTACCCACATACACACATACACACTATACACACATACACACATACACACTATACACACATACACACATACACACTATACACACATAGACACATACACACATACACACATAGACACATACACACTATACACACCTACACACATACACACATAGACACCTACACACTATACACACATACACACCTACACACTATCCACACTATACACACTATACACACTATACACACGTACACACTATACACACCTACACACATACACAAATACACACATACACACCTACACACTATACACACATACACACTATACACACATACACACCTACACACATACACACATACACACATACACACATACACACTATACACACTATACATACATACACACATACACACCTACATACTATACACACCTACACACACACACACACACACACACACATACACACCTACACACATACACACTTACACACATACACACTTACACACTACACACACATACACACTATACACACCTACACACCTACACACCTACACACATACACACATACACACATACACACATACACACTATACACACATACACACTATACACACATACACACTATACACACATACACACCTACACACATATACACTATACACACATACACACATACACATATACACACTATACACACACACACATACACACCTACACACTATACACACATACACACATACACACCTACACACATACACACCTACACACTATACACACATACACACCTACACACTTACACACCTACACACTATACACACATACACACCTACACACTATACACACATACACACTATACACACATACACACCTACACACTATACACACATACATACTATACACACATACACACCTACACACTATACACACTTACACACATATACACCTACACACTATACACACATACACACCTACACACTATACACACCTACACACATACACACCTACACACTATACACACTATACACACTATACACACATACACACCTACACACATAGACACCTATGCACTATACAAACATACACACCTACACACATACACACCTAAACACATACACACATACACACCTACACATATACACACTATACACACATACACACTATACACACATACACACATACACACTATACACACATACACACCTACACACCTACACACATACACACATACACACTATACACACATACACACATACACACTATACACACATACACACATACAAACATAGACACATACACACCTACACACATACACACCTACACACTATACACACATACACACCTACACACTATACACACTATACACACATACACACCTACACACTATACACACATACACACATACACACCTACACACCTACACACCTACACAACTACACACATACACACTATACACACATACACACATACACACTATACACACATACACACCTACACACATACACACCTACACACTATACACACTATACACACATACACAGATACACACATAGACACATACACACCTACACATATACACACCTACACACTATACACACTATACACACTATACACACATACACACCTACACACATAGACACCTACACACTATACACACATACACACCTACACACATACACACCTACACACATACACATTATACACACATACACACATACACACCTACACACATACAAACATACACACTATACACACATACATACATACACACTATACACACATACACACATACACACATAGACACATACACACCTACACACATACACACCTACACACTATACACCCTATACACCTATACACTATACACACTATACACACATACACACCTACACACTATACACACATACACACATACACACCTACACAACTACACACATACACACTATACACACATACACACATACACACTATACACACATACACACTATACACACTATACACCTATACACACATACAGACCTACACACTGTACACACATACACACCTTCACACTATACACACATAAACACATACACACCTACACATATACACACCTACACACTATACACACTATACACCTATACACCTATACACACATACACACCTACACACTATACACACATACACACCTACACACTATACACACATACACACTATACACACATGCACACTATACACACATACACACCTACACACATGTACACCTACACACTATACACACATACACACCTACACACTATACACTCCTACAAACATAGACACCTACACACTATACACACTATACACACCTATACACTATACACACATACACACCTATACACATACACACATACACACTATACACACCTACACACATACACACATACACACCTACACACATACACACATACACGCTATACACACATACACACCTACACACTATACACACATACACACCATACACACTATACACACATACACACATACACACTATACACACTATACACACCTACACACATACACACATAGACACCTACACACTATACACACATACACACCTACACACTATCCACACTAGACACACTATACACACATACACATACACACTATACACACTATACACACTATACACACGTACACACTATACACACATACACACCTACACATATACACAAATACAAACATATACACCTACACACTATACACACATACACACTATAAACACATACACAACTACACACATACACACATACACACATACACACTATACACACTATACATACATACACACATACACACCTACCCACTATACACACATACACACCTACATACTATACACACCTACACACACACACACACACATACACACCTACACACATACACACTTACACACTATACACACATACACACTATACACACCTACACACCTACACACATACACACATACACACTATACACACATACACACTATACACACATACACACATACACACCTACACACATATACACTATACACACATACACACATACACACATACACATATACACACTATACACACATACACACATACACACCTACACACTATACACACTATACACACCTACACACATACACACATATACACCTACACACTATACACACATACACACTATACACACATACACACCTACACACATATACACTATACACACATACACACATACACACATACACATATACACACTATACACACTATACACACATACACACCTACACACATAGACACCTACACACTATACACACATACACACCTACACACATACACACCTACACACATACACATTATACACACATACACACATACACACCTACACACATACACACATACACACTATACACACATACATACATACACACTATACACACATAGACACATACACACCTACACATATACACACCTACACACTATACACACTATACACACTATACACACATACACACCTACACACATAGACACCTACACACTATACACACATACACACCTACACACATACACACCTACACACATACACATTATACACACATACACACATACACACCTACACACATACACACATACACACTATACACACATACACACATACACACATAGACACATACACACCTACACACCTACACACTATACACACTATACACCTATACACTATACACACTATACACACATACACACCTACACACTATACACACATACACACATACACACCTACACAACTACACACATACACACTATACACACATACACACATACACGCTATACACACATACACACATACACACTATACACACTATACACACCTACACACATACACACATAGACACCCACACACTATACACACATACACACCTACACACTATCCACACTATACACACTATACACACATACACACATACACACTATACACACTATACACACTATACACACGTACACACTATACACACATACACACCTACACATATACACAAATACAAACATACACACCTACACACTATACACACATACACACTATAAACACATACACAACTACACACATACACACATACACACATACACACTATACACACTATACATACATACACACATACACACCTACCCACTATACACACATACACACCTACATACTATATACACCTACACACACACACACACACATACACACCTTCACACATACACACTTACACACTATACACACATACACACTATACACACCTACACACCTACACACATACACACATACACACTATACACACATACACACTATACACACATACACACCTACACACATATACACTATACACACATACACACATACACACATACACATATACACACTATACACACATACACACATACACACCTACACACTATACACACTATACACACCTACACACATACACACATATACACCTACACACTATACACACGTACACACTATACACACATACACACCTACACATATACACAAATACAAACATACACACCTACACACTATACACACATACACACTATAAACACATACACAACTACACACATACACACATACACACATACACACTATACACACTATACATACATACACACATACACACCTACCCACTATACACACATACACACCTACATACTATACACACCTACACACACACACACACACACACATACACACCTACACACATACACACCTACACACATAGACACCTATGCACTATACAAACATACACACCTACACACATACACACCTAAACACATACACACATACACACCTACACACATACACACTATACACACATACACACTATACACACATACACACATACACACTATACACACATACACACCTACACACCTACACACATACACACATACACACTATACACACATACACACATACACACTATACACACATACACACATACAAACATAGACACATACACACCTACACATATACACACCTACACACTATACACACTATACACCTATACACACATACACACCTACACACTATACACACATACACACCTACACACTATACACACTATACACACATACACACCTACACACTATACACACATACACACATACACACCTACACACCTACACACCTACACAACTACACACATACACACTATACACACATACACACATACACACTATACACACATACACACCTACACACATACACACCTACACACTATACACACTATACACACATACACAGATACACACATAGACACATACACACCTACACATATACACACCTACACACTATACACACTATACACACTATACACACATACACACCTACACACATAGACACCTACACACTATACACACATACACACCTACACACATACACACCTACACACATACACATTATACACACATACACACATACACACCTACACACATACAAACATACACACTATACACACATACATACATACACACTATACACACATACACACATACACACATAGACACATACACACCTACACACATACACACCTACACACTATACACCCTATACACCTATACACTATACACACTATACACACATACACACCTACACACTATACACACATACACACATACACACCTACACAACTACACACATACACACTATACACACATACACACATACACACTATACACACATACACACTATACACACTATACACCTATACACACATACAGACCTACACACTGTACACACATACACACCTTCACACTATACACACATAAACACATACACACCTACACATATACACACCTACACACTATACACACTATACACCTATACACCTATACACACATACACACCTACACACTATACACACATACACACCTACACACTATACACACATACACACTATACACACATGCACACTATACACACATACACACCTACACACATGTACACCTACACACTATACACACATACACACCTACACACTATACACTCCTACAAACATAGACACCTACACACTATACACACTATACACACCTATACACTATACACACATACACACCTATACACATACACACATACACACTATACACACCTACACACATACACACATACACACCTACACACATACACACATACACGCTATACACACATACACACCTACACACTATACACACATACACACCATACACACTATACACACATACACACATACACACTATACACACTATACACACCTACACACATACACACATAGACACCTACACACTATACACACATACACACCTACACACTATCCACACTAGACACACTATACACACATACACATACACACTATACACACTATACACACTATACACACGTACACACTATACACACATACACACCTACACATATACACAAATACAAACATATACACCTACACACTATACACACATACACACTATAAACACATACACAACTACACACATACACACATACACACATACACACTATACACACTATACATACATACACACATACACACCTACCCACTATACACACATACACACCTACATACTATACACACCTACACACACACACACACACATACACACCTACACACATACACACTTACACACTATACACACATACACACTATACACACCTACACACCTACACACATACACACATACACACTATACACACATACACACTATACACACATACACACATACACACCTACACACATATACACTATACACACATACACACATACACACATACACATATACACACTATACACACATACACACATACACACCTACACACTATACACACTATACACACCTACACACATACACACATATACACCTACACACTATACACACATACACACTATACACACATACACACCTACACACATATACACTATACACACATACACACATACACACATACACATATACACACTATACACACTATACACACATACACACCTACACACATAGACACCTACACACTATACACACATACACACCTACACACATACACACCTACACACATACACATTATACACACATACACACATACACACCTACACACATACACACATACACACTATACACACATACATACATACACACTATACACACATAGACACATACACACCTACACATATACACACCTACACACTATACACACTATACACACTATACACACATACACACCTACACACATAGACACCTACACACTATACACACATACACACCTACACACATACACACCTACACACATACACATTATACACACATACACACATACACACCTACACACATACACACATACACACTATACACACATACACACATACACACATAGACACATACACACCTACACACCTACACACTATACACACTATACACCTATACACTATACACACTATACACACATACACACCTACACACTATACACACATACACACATACACACCTACACAACTACACACATACACACTATACACACATACACACATACACGCTATACACACATACACACATACACACTATACACACTATACACACCTACACACATACACACATAGACACCTACACACTATACACACATACACACCTACACACTATCCACACTATACACACTATACACACATACACACATACACACTATACACACTATACACACTATACACACGTACACACTATACACACATACACACCTACACATATACACAAATACAAACATACACACCTACACACTATACACACATACACACTATAAACACATACACAACTACACACATACACACATACACACATACACACTATACACACTATACATACATACACACATACACACCTACCCACTATACACACATACACACCTACATACTATATACACCTACACACACACACACACACATACACACCTTCACACATACACACTTACACACTATACACACATACACACTATACACACCTACACACCTACACACATACACACATACACACTATACACACATACACACTATACACACATACACACCTACACACATATACACTATACACACATACACACATACACACATACACATATACACACTATACACACATACACACATACACACCTACACACTATACACACTATACACACCTACACACATACACACATATACACCTACACACTATACACACGTACACACTATACACACATACACACCTACACATATACACAAATACAAACATACACACCTACACACTATACACACATACACACTATAAACACATACACAACTACACACATACACACATACACACATACACACTATACACACTATACATACATACACACATACACACCTACCCACTATACACACATACACACCTACATACTATACACACCTACACACACACACACACACACACATACACACCTACACACATACACACTTACACACTATACACACATACACACTATACACACCTACACACCTACACACATACACACATACACACTATACACACATACACACTATACACACATACACACCTACACACATATACACTATACACACATACACACATACACACATACACATATACACACTATACACACATACACACATACACACCTACACACTATACACACTATACACACCTACACACATACACACATATACACCTACACACTATACACACATACAAACATACACACATACACACCTACACACATAGACACCTACACACTATACACACATACACACCTACACACATACACACATACACACATACACACTATACACACATACACACATACACACTATACACACATACACACATACACACATACACACATACACACATACACACATACACACATACACACTATACACACATACACACATACACACTATACACACATACACACATACACACATACACACATACACACATACACACTATGCACACATACACACATACACACATACTAACTATACACACCTACACACCTACACACTATACACACATAGACACATACACACATACACACATAGACACATACACACTATACACACCTACACACATACACACATAGACACCTACACACTATACACACATACACACCTACACACTATCCACACTATACACACTATACACACATACACACTATACACACTATACACACTATACACACTATACACACATACACACTATAAACACATACACACATACACACATACACACATACACACATACACACATACACACATAGACACATACACACATACACACTATACACACCTACACACCTACACACTATACACACATAGACACATACACACATACACACTATACACACATACACACATACACACATACACACATACACACATACACACATACACACATAGACACATACACACATACACACTATACACACCTACACACCTACACACTATACACACATAGACACATACACACATACACACTATACACACATACACACATACACACATACACACATACACACATACACACTATGCACACATACACACATACACACATACTAACTATACACACCTACACACCTACACACTATACACACATAGACACATACACACATACACACATAGACACATACACACTATACACACCTACACACATACACACATAGACACCTACACACTATACACACATACACACCTACACACTATCCACACTATACACACTATACACACATACACACATACACACTATACACACTATACACACTATACACACGTACACACTATACACACATACACACCTACACACATACACACATACACACATACACACTATACACACTATACACACGTACACACTATACACACGTACACACTATACACACATACACACCTACACACATACACACATACACACATACACACTATACACACTATACACACGTACACACTATACACACATACACACCTACACACATACACAAATACACACATACACACCTACCCACTATACACACTTACACACCTACATACTATACACACCTACACACACACACACACACACACACCTACACACCTACACACTATACACACTTACACACTATACACACCTACACACCTACACACATACACACTATACACACATACACACTATACACACATACACACCTACACACATATACACTATACACACATACACACATACACACTATACACACTATACACACATACACACCTACACACTATACACACATACAAACATACACACCTACACACTATACACACATACACACCTACACACTTACACACCTACACACTATACACACATACACACCTACACACTATACACACATACATACTATACACACATACACACCTACACACTATACACACATACATACTATACACACATAGACACCTACACACATACACACATACACACCTACACACCTACACATATACACACTATACACACATATACACATAGACACATAGACACATACACACATAGACACCTACACACCTACACATATACACACTATACACACATAGACACATAGACACATAGACACCTACACACCTACACACATATACACCTACACACTATAAACACCTACACACATAGACACCTACACACATACACACATACACACATACACACATACACACATACACACATACACACATAGACACATACACACATACACACTATACACACATACACACTATACACACATACACACATACACACATACACACATACACACTATGCACACATACACACATACACACATACTAACTATACACACCTACACACCTACACACTATACACACATAGACACATACACACATACACACATAGACACATACACACTATACACACCTACACACATACACACATAGACACCTACACACTATACACACATACACACCTACACACTATCCACACTATACACACTATACACACATACACACTATACACACTATACACACTATACACACTATACACACATACACACTATAAACACATACACACATACACACATACACACATACACACATACACACATACACACATAGACACATACACACATACACACTATACACACCTACACACCTACACACTATACACACATAGACACATACACACATACACACTATACACACATACACACATACACACATACACACATACACACTATGCACACATACACACATACACACATACTAACTATACACACCTACACACCTACACACTATACACACATAGACACATACACACATACACACATAGACACATACACACTATACACACCTACACACATACACACATAGACACCTACACACTATACACACATACACACCTACACACTATCCACACTATACACACTATACACACATACACACATACACACTATACACACTATACACACGTACACACTATACACACATACACACCTACACACATACACACTATACACACTATACACACATACACAAATACACACATACACACCTACCCACTATACACACTTACACACCTACATACTATACACACCTACACACACACACACACACACACACCTACACACCTACACACTATACACACTTACACACTATACACACCTACACACCTACACACATACACACATACACACTATACACACATACACACCTACACACATATACACTATACACACATACACACATACACACTATACACACTATACACACATACACACCTACACACTATACACACATACACACATACACACCTACACACTATACACACATACACACCTACACACTTACACACCTACACACTATACACACATACACACCTACACACTATACACACATACACACTATACACACATACACACCTACACACTATACACACATACATACTATACACACATAGACACCTACACACATACACACATACACACCTACACACCTACACATATACACACTATACACACATATACACATAGACACATAGACACATACACACATAGACACCTACACACCTACACATATACACACTATACACACATAGACACATAGACACATAGACACCTACACACCTACACACATATACACCTACACACATACACACCTACACATATACACACTATACACACATAGACACATAGACACATAGACACCTACACACTATACACACATAGACATATAGACACATAGACACCTACACACCTACACACTATACACACATACACCTTTGCTCTAAAAGAGGTTTTGGAGCGGCATAAATTATGTTCTTTACCTTGAGTTCTATATTAACACTGATATCACCATGTTCCCTTCAATTTACCACGTTATATCGACTTTAATGATTAATAAGTTCACTGGTGGTTTTCTTAATCTGAAACACCCATGGTTATCACCTTATTCCATTCCTCTCCAAAGAAGGAGGCTAGTGGGGACCAGTTATTAACAAAGGGTCCTACAGAGCCTCTGGGGACGTGTGAGAGCCTCTGGGGACGTGTGAGAGCCTCTGGGGACGTGTGAGAGCCTCTCGGGACGTGGAACAGCCTCCCGGGACGTGCGAGAGCCTCTTGGGACGTGCGAGAGCCTCTCGGGACGTGTGAGAGCCTCTGGGGACGTGTGAGTGCCTCTCGGGACGTGGGACAGCCTCTCGGGACGTGCGAGAGCCTCTCGGGACGTGCGAGAGCCTCTCGGGACATGTGAGAGCCTCTGGAGACGTGTGAGATCCTCTCGGGACGTGTGAGAGCCTCTCGTGACGTGTGAGAGCCTCTAGGGAGGTGTGGGACGTGTGAGAGCCTCTCGGGACGTGTGAGAGCCTCTCGGGACGTGCGAGAGCCTCTCGGGACGTGCGAGAGCCTCTCGGGACGTGCGAGAGCCTCTCGGGACGTGTGGGACGTGTGAGAGCCTCTCGGGACGTGTGAGAGCGTCTCAGGACGTGTCGGGACGTGTGAGAGCCTCTCGGGACGTGTGATAGCCTCTGAGGACGTGTCGGGACGTGTGAGAGCCTCTCGGGACGTGTGATAGCCTCTGAGGATGTGTGAGAGCCTCTCGGGACGTGTGAAAGCCTCTCGGGACGTGTGAGAGCCTCTCGGGACGTGCGAGAGCCCTCGGGACGTGTGGGACGTGTGAGAGCCTCTTGGGACGTGTGGGAGCCTCTCAGGACGTGTCGGGACGTGTGAGAGCCTCTCGGGACGTGTGATAGCCTCTGAGGATGTGTGAGAGCCTCTCGGGACGTGTGAAAGCCTCTCGGGACGTGTGAGAGCCTCGTGCTAGAGCCTCTCGGGACGTGTGAGAGCCTCTGAGGACGTCTGAGAGCCTCTCGGGACGTGTGAGAGCCTCTGGGGACGTGTGAGAGCCTCTCGTGACGTGTGAGAGCCTCTCGGGACGTGGGAGAGCCTCTGGGGACGTGCGAGAGCCTCTGGGGACGTGTGAGAGCCTTTCGGGACGTGTGAGAGCCTCTCGTGACGTGTGAGAGCCTCTCGGGACGTGTGAGAGCCTCTAGGGACGTGTGAGAGCCTCTCGGGACGTGTGAGAGCCTCTAGGGACGTGTGAGAGCCTCTCGGGACGTGTGAGAGCCTCTCGGGACGTGTGAGAGCCTCTCGGGACGTGTGAGAGCCTCTCGTGACGTGTGAGAGCCTCTCGGGACGTGTGAGAGCCTCTCGGAACGTGCGAGAGCCTCTCGGGACGTGGGGCAGCCTCTCGGGACGTGCGAGAGCCTCTCGGGACGTGCGAGAGCCTCTCGGGACATGTGAGAGCCTCTGGAGACGTGTGAGAGCCTCTCGGCACGTGGGAGAGCCTCTGGGGACGTGCGAGAGCCTCTGGGGACGTGTGAGAGCCTCTCGGGACGTGTGAGATCCTCTCGGGACGTGTGAGAGCCTCTCGTGACGTGTGAGAGCCTCTAGGGAGGTGTGGGACGTGTGAGAGCCTCTCGGGACGTGTGAGAGCCTCTCGGGACGTGCGAGAGCCTCTCGGGACGTGCGAGAGCCTCTCGGGACGTGCGAGAGCCTCTCGGGACGTGTGGGACGTGTGAGAGCCTCTCGGGACGTGTGAGAGCGTCTCAGGACGTGTCGGGACGTGTGAGAGCCTCTCGGGACGTGTGATAGCCTCTGAGGATGTGTGAGAGCCTCTCGGAACGTGTGAAAGCCTCTCGGGACGTGTGAGAGCCTCTCGGGACGTGTGAGAGCCTCTCGGGACGTGCGAGAGCCCTCGGGACGTGTGGGACGTGTGAGAGCCTCTCGGGACGTGTGGGAGCCTCTCAGGACGTGTCGGGACGTGTGAGAGCCTCTCGGGACGTGTGATAGCCTCTGAGGATGTGTGAGAGCCTCTCGGGACGTGTGATAGCCTCTGAGGATGTGTGAGAGCCTCTCGGGACGTGTGATAGCCTCTCGGGACGTGTGAGAGCCTCGTGCTAGAGCCTCTCGGGACGTGTGAGAGCCTCTGAGGACGTCTGAGAGCCTCTCGGGACGTGTGAGAGCCTCTGGGGACGTGTGAGAGCCTCTCGTGACGTGTGAGAGCCTCTCGTGACGTGTGAGAGCCTCTAGGGACGTGTGAGAGCCTCTAGGGACGTGTGAGAGCCTCTCGGGACGTGTGAGAGCCTCTCGGGACGTGTGAGAGCCTCTAGGGACGTGTGAGAGCCTCTCGGGACGTGTGAGAGCCTCTCGGGACGTGTGAGAGCCTCTCGGGACGTGTGAGAGCCTCTCGTGACGTGTGAGAGCCTCTCGGGACGTGCGAGAGCCTCTGGGGTCTTGCGAGATCCTCTGGGGACGTGCGAGAGCCTCTCGGGACGTGCGAGAGCCTCTCGTGACGTGTGAGAGCCTCTCGGGACGTGCGAGAGCCTCTGGGGACGTGTGAGAGCCTCTCGTGACGTGTGAGAGCCTCTCGGGACGTGGGAGAGCCTCTGGGGACGTGTGAGATCATCTGGGGACGTGTGAGAGCCTCTGGGGACGTGTGAGAGCCGCTGGGGACGTGTGAGAGCCTCTAGGGACGTGTGAGAGCCTCTCGGGACGTGTGAGAGCCTCTAGGGACGTGTGAGAGCCTCTAGGGACGTCTGAGAGCCTCTCGGGACGTGTGAGAGCCTCTCGGGACGTGTGAGAGCCTCTCGTGACGTGTGAGAGCCTTTCGGGACGTGTGAGAGCCTCTCGGGACGTGTGAGAGCCTCTCGTGACGTGTGAGAGCCTCTCGGAACGTGCGAGAGCCTCTGGGGTCTTGCGAGATCCTCTGGGGACGTGCGAGAGCCTCTCGGGACGTGCGAGAGCCTCTCGTGACGTGTGAGAGCCTTTCGGGACGTGCGAGAGCCTCTGGGGACGTGTGAGAGCCTCTCGTGACGTGTGAGAGCCTCTCGGGACGTGGGAGAGCCTCTGGGGACGTGTGAGATCATCTGGGGACGTGTGAGAGCCTCTGGGCACGTGTGAGAGCCTCTGGGGACGTGTGAGAGCCTCTCGGGACGTGTGAGAGCCTCTCGGGACGTGTGAGAGCCTCTAGGGACGTGTGAGAGCCTCTCGGGACGTGTGAGAGCCTCTGGAGACTTGCGAGAGCCTCTGGGGACGTGCGAGAGCCTCTGGGGACGTGTGAGAGCCTCTCGTGACGTGTGAGAGCCTCTAGGGACGTGTGGGACGTGTGAGAGCCTCTCGGGACGTGTGAGAGCCTCTCGGGACGTGCGAGAGCCTCTGGAGAAGTGTGAGAGCCTCTCGGCACGTGCGAGAGCCTCTTGGGACGTGCGAGAGCCTCTCGGGACGTGTGAGAGCCTCTGGGGACGTGTGAGTGCCTCTCGGGACGTGGGACAGCCTCTCGGGACGTGCGAGAGCCTCTCGGGACGTGCGAGAGCCTCTCGGGACATGTGAGAGCCTCTGGAGACGTGTGAGATCCTCTCGGGACGTGTGAGAGCCTCTCGTGACGTGTGAGAGCCTCTAGGGAGGTGTGGGACGTGTGAGAGCCTCTCGGGACGTGTGAGAGCCTCTCGGGACGTGCGAGAGCCTCTCGGGACGTGCGAGAGCCTCTCGGGACGTGCGAGAGCCTCTCGGGACGTGTGGGACGTGTGAGAGCCTCTCGGGACGTGTGAGAGCGTCTCAGGACGTGTCGGGACGTGTGAGAGCCTCTCGGGACGTGTGATAGCCTCTGAGGACGTGTCGGGACGTGTGAGAGCCTCTCGGGACGTGTGATAGCCTCTGAGGATGTGTGAGAGCCTCTCGGGACGTGTGAAAGCCTCTCGGGACGTGTGAGAGCCTCTCGGGACGTGCGAGAGCCCTCGGGACGTGTGGGACGTGTGAGAGCCTCTTGGGACGTGTGGGAGCCTCTCAGGACGTGTCGGGACGTGTGAGAGCCTCTCGGGACGTGTGATAGCCTCTGAGGATGTGTGAGAGCCTCTCGGGACGTGTGAAAGCCTCTCGGGACGTGTGAGAGCCTCGTGCTAGAGCCTCTCGGGACGTGTGAGAGCCTCTGAGGACGTCTGAGAGCCTCTCGGGACGTGTGAGAGCCTCTGGGGACGTGTGAGAGCCTCTCGTGACGTGTGAGAGCCTCTCGGGACGTGGGAGAGCCTCTGGGGACGTGCGAGAGCCTCTGGGGACGTATGAGAGCCTTTCGGGACGTGTGAGAGCCTCTCGTGACGTGTGAGAGCCTCTCGGGACGTGTGAGAGCCTCTAGGGACGTGTGAGAGCCTCTCGGGACGTGTGAGAGCCTCTAGGGACGTGTGAGAGCCTCTCGGGACGTGTGAGAGCCTCTCGGGACGTGTGAGAGCCTCTCGGGACGTGTGAGAGCCTCTCGTGACGTGTGAGAGCCTCTCGGGACGTGTGAGAGCCTCTCGGAACGTGCGAGAGCCTCTCGGGACGTGGGGCAGCCTCTCGGGACGTGCGAGAGCCTCTCGGGACGTGCGAGAGCCTCTCGGGACATGTGAGAGCCTCTGGAGACGTGTGAGAGCCTCTCGGCACGTGGGAGAGCCTCTGGGGACGTGCGAGAGCCTCTGGGGACGTGTGAGAGCCTCTCGGGACGTGTGAGATCCTCTCGGGACGTGTGAGAGCCTCTCGTGACGTGTGAGAGCCTCTAGGGAGGTGTGGGACGTGTGAGAGCCTCTCGGGACGTGTGAGAGCCTCTCGGGACGTGCGAGAGCCTCTCGGGACGTGCGAGAGCCTCTCGGGACGTGCGAGAGCCTCTCGGGACGTGTGGGACGTGTGAGAGCCTCTCGGGACGTGTGAGAGCGTCTCAGGACGTGTCGGGACGTGTGAGAGCCTCTCGGGACGTGTGATAGCCTCTGAGGATGTGTGAGAGCCTCTCGGAACGTGTGAAAGCCTCTCGGGACGTGTGAGAGCCTCTCGGGACGTGTGAGAGCCTCTCGGGACGTGCGAGAGCCCTCGGGACGTGTGGGACGTGTGAGAGCCTCTCGGGACGTGTGGGAGCCTCTCAGGACGTGTCGGGACGTGTGAGAGCCTCTCGGGACGTGTGATAGCCTCTGAGGATGTGTGAGAGCCTCTCGGGACGTGTGATAGCCTCTGAGGATGTGTGAGAGCCTCTCGGGACGTGTGATAGCCTCTCGGGACGTGTGAGAGCCTCGTGCTAGAGCCTCTCGGGACGTGTGAGAGCCTCTGAGGACGTCTGAGAGCCTCTCGGGACGTGTGAGAGCCTCTGGGGACGTGTGAGAGCCTCTCGTGACGTGTGAGAGCCTCTCGTGACGTGTGAGAGCCTCTAGGGACGTGTGAGAGCCTCTAGGGACGTGTGAGAGCCTCTCGGGACGTGTGAGAGCCTCTCGGGACGTGTGAGAGCCTCTAGGGACGTGTGAGAGCCTCTCGGGACGTGTGAGAGCCTCTCGGGACGTGTGAGAGCCTCTCGGGACGTGTGAGAGCCTCTCGTGACGTGTGAGAGCCTCTCGGGACGTGCGAGAGCCTCTGGGGTCTTGCGAGATCCTCTGGGGACGTGCGAGAGCCTCTCGGGACGTGCGAGAGCCTCTCGTGACGTGTGAGAGCCTCTCGGGACGTGCGAGAGCCTCTGGGGACGTGTGAGAGCCTCTCGTGACGTGTGAGAGCCTCTCGGGACGTGGGAGAGCCTCTGGGGACGTGTGAGATCATCTGGGGACGTGTGAGAGCCTCTGGGGACGTGTGAGAGCCGCTGGGGACGTGTGAGAGCCTCTAGGGACGTGTGAGAGCCTCTCGGGACGTGTGAGAGCCTCTAGGGACGTGTGAGAGCCTCTAGGGACGTCTGAGAGCCTCTCGGGACGTGTGAGAGCCTCTCGGGACGTGTGAGAGCCTCTCGTGACGTGTGAGAGCCTTTTGGGACGTGTGAGAGCCTCTCGGGACGTGTGAGAGCCTCTCGTGACGTGTGAGAGCCTCTCGGAACGTGCGAGAGGCTCTGGGGTCTTGCGAGATCCTCTGGGGACGTGCGAGAGCCTCTCGGGACGTGCGAGAGCCTCTCGTGACGTGTGAGAGCCTCTCGGGACGTGCGAGAGCCTCTGGGGACGTGTGAGAGCCTCTCGTGACGTGTGAGAGCCTCTCGGGACGTGGGAGAGCCTCTGGGGACGTGTGAGATCATCTGGGGACGTGTGAGAGCCTCTGGGCACGTGTGAGAGCCTCTGGGGACGTGTGAGAGCCTCTCGGGACGTGTGAGAGCCTCTCGGGACGTGTGAGAGCCTCTAGGGACGTGTGAGAGCCTCTCGGGACGTGTGAGAGCCTCTGGAGACTTGCGAGAGCCTCTGGGGACGTGCGAGAGCCTCTGGGGACGTGTGAGAGCCTCTCGTGACGTGTGAGAGCCTCTAGGGACGTGTGGGACGTGTGAGAGCCTCTCGGGACGTGTGAGAGCCTCTCGGGACGTGCGAGAGCCTCTGGAGAAGTGTGAGAGCCTCTCGGCACGTGGGAGAGCCTCTGGGGACGTGCGAGAGCCTCTGGGGACGTGTGAGAGCCTCTCGGGACGTGTGAGATCCTCTCGTGACGTGTGAGAGCCTCTAGGGACGTGTGGGACGTGTGAGAGCCTCTCGGGACGTGTGAGAGCCTCTCGGGACATGCGAGAGCCTCTCGGGACGTGTGAGAGCCTCTCGGGACGTGCGAGAGCCTCTCGGGACATGTGAGAGCCTCTGGAGACGTGTGAGAGCCTCTCGGCACGTGGGAGAGCCTCTGGGGACGTGCGAGAGCCTCTGGGGACGTGTGAGAGCCTCTCGGGACGTGTGAGATCCTCTCGGGACGTGTGAGAGCCTCTCGTGACGTGTGAGAGCCTCTAGGGACGTGTGAGAGCCTCTCGGGACGTGTGAGAGCCTCTCAGGACGTGCGAGAACCTCTCGGGACATGTGAGAGCCTCTGGAGACGTGTGAGAGCCTCTCGGCACGTGGGAGAGCCTCTGGGGACGTGTGAGAGCCTCTCGGGACGTGTGGGACGTGTGAGAGCCTCTCGGGACGTGTGAGAGCCTCTCGTGACGTGTGAGAGCCTCTAGGGACGTGTGAGAGCCTCTCGGGACGTGTGAGAGCCTCTCGGGACGTGTGAGAGCCTCTCGTGACGTGTGAGAGCCTCTCGGGACGTGTGAGAGCCTCTCGGGACGTGTGAGAGCCTCTCGGGACATGTGAGAGCCTCTCGTGACGTGTGAGAGCCTCTCGGGACGTGGGAGAGCCTCTCGGAACGAGCGAGAGCCTCTGGGGTCTTGCGAGATCCTCTGGGGACGTGCGAGAGCCTCTCGAGACGTGCGAGAGCCTCTGGGGACGTGTGAGAGCCTCTCGGGACGTGCGAGAGCCTCTGGGGACGTGTGAGAGCCTCTAGGGACGTGTGAGAGCCTCTCGGGACGTGTGAGAGCGTCTCGGGACGTGTGAGAGCCTCTAGAGACGTGTGAGAGCCTCTAGGGACGTGTGAGAGCCTCTAGGGACCTGTGAGAGCCTCTCGGGACGTGTGAGAGCCTCTAGGGACGTGTGAGAGCCTCTCGGGACGTGTGAGAGCGTCTCGGGACGTGTGAGAGCCTCTGGGGACGTGTGAGAGCCTCTCGGGACGTGGGAGAGCCTCTCGGGACGTTCGAGAGCCTCTGGGGACGTGTGAGAGCCTCTGGGGACGTGTGAGAGCCTCTGGGGACGTGTGAGAGCCTCTCGGGACGTGGGACAGCCTCTCGGGACGTGTGAGAGCCTCTCGTGACGTGTGAGAGCCTCTGGGGACGTATGAGAGCCTTTCGGGACGTGTGAGAGCCTCTGGGGACGTGTGAGAGCCTCTGGGGACGTGTGAGAGCCTCTAGGGACGTGTGAGAGCCTCTCGGGACGTGTGAGAGCCTCTCGGGACGTGTGAGAGCCTCTCGGGACGTGTGAGAGCCTCTCGGGACGTGTGAGAGCCTCTCGGGACGTGTGAGAGCCTCTCGGGACGTGTGAGAGCCTCTCGTGACGTGTGAGAGCCTCTCGGGACGTGGGAGAGCCTCTCGGAACGTGCGAGAGCCTCTGGGGTCTTGCGAGATCCTCTGGGGACGTGCGAGAGCCTCTCGAGACGTGCGAGAGCCTCTGGGGACGTGTGAGAGCCTCTCGGGACGTGCGAGAGCCTCTGGGGACGTGTGAGAGCCTCTAGGGACGTGTGAGAGCCTCTAGGGACGTGTGAGAGCGTCTCGGGACGTGTGAGAGCCTCTAGAGACGTGTGAGAGCCTCTAGGGACGTGTGAGAGCCTCTAGGGACCTGTGAGAGCCTCTCGGGACGTGTGAGAGCCTCTAGGGACGTGTGAGAGCCTCTCGGGACGTGTGAGAGCCTCTGGGGACGTGTGAGAGCCTCTAGGGACGTGTGAGAGCCTCTAGGGACCTGTGAGAGCCTCTCGGGACGTGTGAGAGCGTCTCGGGACGTGTGAGAGCCTCTAGAGACGTGTGAGAGCCTCTCGGGACGTGGGAGAGCCTCTCGGGACGTGGGAGAGCCTCTCGGGACGTTCGAGAGCCTCTGGGGACGTGTGAGAGCCTCTGGGGACGTGTGAGAGCCTCTCGGGACGTGGGACAGCCTCTCGGGACGTGTGAGAGCCTCTCGTGACGTGTGAGAGCCTCTCGGGACGTGTGAGAGCCTCTCGTGACGTGTGAGAGCCTCTGGGGACGTATGAGAGCCTCTCGGGACGTGTGAGAGCCTCTCGGGACGTGTGAGAGCCTCTGGGGACGTGTGAGAGCCTCTGGGGACGTGTGAGAGCCTCTGGGGACGTGTGAGAGCCTCTCGGGACGTGGGACAGCCTCTCGGGACGTGTGAGAGCCTCTCGTGACGTGTGAGAGCCTCTCGGGACGTGGGACAGCCTCTCGGGACGTGTGAGAGCCTCTGGGGACGTATGAGAGCCTCTCGGGACGTGTGAGAGCCTCTGGGGACGTGTGAGAGCCTCTCGGGACGTATGAGAGCCTCTCGGGACGTGTGAGAGCCTCTCGGGACGTGTGAGAGCCTCTGGGGACGTGCGAGAGCCTCTGGGGACGTGCGAGAGCCTCTGGGGACGTGTGAGAGCCTCTCGGGACGTGTGAGAGCCTCTGGGGACGTTTGAGAGCCTCTCGTGACGTGTGAGAGCCTCTGGGGACGTATGAGAGCCTCTCGGGACGTGTGAGAGCCTCTGGGGACGTGTGAGAGCCTCTCGTGACGTGTGAGAGCCTCTCGGGACGTATGAGAGCCTCTCGGGACGTGTGAGAGCCTCTCGGGACGTGTGAGAGCCTCTGGGGACGTGCGAGAGCCTCTGGGGACGTGCGAGAGCCTCTGGGGACGTGTGAGAGCCTCTCGGGACGTGTGAGAGCCTCTCGGGACGTGTGAGAGCCTCTCGTGACGTGTGAGAGCCTCTCGGGACGTGTGAGAGCCTCTGGGGACGTGTGAGAGCCTCTCGGGACGTGGGACAGCCTCTCGGGACGTGTGAGAGCCTCTGGGGACGTGTGAGAGCCTCTCGGGACGTGGGACAGCCTCTCGGGACGTGTGAGAGCCTCTGGGGACGTGTGAGAGCCTCTCGGGACGTGGGACAGCCTCTCGGGACGTGTGAGAGCCTCTGGGGACGTGTGAGAGCCTCTCGGGACGTGGGACAGCCTCTCGGGACGTGTGAGAGCCTCTGGGGACGTGTGAGAGCCTCTCGGGACGTGGGACAGCCTCTCGGGACGTGTGAGAGCCTCTGGGGACGTGTGAGAGCCTCTCGTGACGTGTGAGAGCCTCTGGGGACGTGTGAGAGCCTCTCGGGACGTGGGACAGCCTCTCGGGACGTGTGAGAGCCTCTCGGGACGTGTGAGAGCCTCTGGGGACGTGTGAGAGCCTCTCGTGACGTGTGAGAGCCTCTGGGGACGTGTGAGAGCCTCTCGGGACGTGGGACAGCCTCTCGGGACGTGTGAGAGCCTCTCCAGTGGCATTAAGGACATGATCTTCTCCCTCCACATACGAAGATCTGGAGGTTCTTTGTCTTGTCATCTTTGTAAGATCGTTAATCGAGCTGCAAATAATAGAATTCTCAAAATATATTGATGTTTCTTCTCTGAATGTCTCGTGTCTCACATATATTTATACAAATCGCGAAAGCTTTTCTTTTTGAATTGAGCCTTAAGTCGAATGGTTTCAATTTCATTATTATAAGGGCCATTTTTATAGAATGGAATTGAAAAGATAAAGTTTCTTATCTGTAAATATGGATAGAAATGTGTCTGTGGGAGATTATCCTGGATCCTGGATCTTATGTCCCACCAGAGAAGAGGTCCTGGATCTTATGTCCCACCAGAGAAGAGGTCCTGGATCTTATGTCCCACCAGAGAAGAGGTCCTGGATCTTATGTCCCACCAGAGAAGAGGTCCTGGATCTTATGTCCCACCAGAGAAGAGGTCCTGGATCTTATGTCCCACCAGAGAAGAGGTCCTGGATCTTATTTCCCACCAGAGAAGAGGTCCTGGATCTTATGTCCCACCAGAGAAGAGGTCCTGGATCTTATGTCCCACCAGAGAAGAGGTCCTGGATCTTATCTCCCACCAGAGAAGAGGTCCTGGATCTTATGTCTCACCAGAGAAGAGGTCCTGGATCTTATGTCCCACCAGAGAAGAGGTCCTGGATCTTATGTCCCACCAGAGAAGAGGTCCTGGATCTTATTTCCCACCAGAGAAGAGGTCCTGGATCTTATGTCCCACCAGAGAAGAGGTCCTGGATCTTATGTCCCACCAGAGAAGAGGTCCTGGATCTTATGTCCCACCAGAGAAGAGGTCCTGGATCTTATGTCCCACCAGAGAAGAGGTCCTGGATCTTATGTCCCACCAGAGAAGAGGTCTTGGATCTTATGTCCCACCAGAGAAGAGGTCCTGGATCTTATGTCCCACCAGAGAAGAGGTCCTGGATCTTATGTCCCACCAGAGAAGAGGTCCTGGATCTTATGTCCCACCAGAGAAGAGGTCCTGGATCTTATGTCCCACCAGAGAAGAGGTTCTGGATCTTATGTCCCACCAGAGAAGAGGTCCTGGATCTTATGTCCCACCAGAGAAGAGGTCTTGGATCTTATGTCCCACCAGAGAAGAGGTCCTGTATCTTATGTCCCACCAGAGAAGAGGTCCTGGATCTTATGTCCCACCAGAGAAGAGGTCCTGGATCTTATGTCCCACCAGAGAAGAGGTCCTGGATCTTATGTCCCACCAGAGAAGAGGTCCTGGATCTTATGTCCCACCAGAGAAGAGGTCCTGGATCTTATTTCCCACCAGAGAAGAGGTCCTGGATCTTATGTCCCACCAGAGAAGAGGTCCTGGATCTTATGTCCCATCAGAGAAGAGGTCTTGGATCTTATGTCCCACCAGAGAAGAGGTCCTGTATCTTATGTCCCACCAGAGAAGAGGTCCTGGATCTTATGTCCCACCAGAGAAGAGGTCCTGGATCAGAGAAGAGGTCCTGGATCTTATGTCCCACAAGAGAAGAGGTCCTGGATCTGATGTCCCACCAGAGAAGAGGTCCTAGTGGGACCCACCAGAGAAGAGGTCCTGGATCTTATGTCCCACCAGAGAAGAGGTCCTGGATCTTATGTCCCACCAGAGAAGAGGTCCTGGATCTTATGTCCCACCAGAGAAGAGGTCCTGGATCTTATGTCCCACCAGAGAAGAGGTCCTGGATCTTATGTCCCACCAGAGAAGAGGTCTTGGATCTTATGTCCCACCAGAGAAGAGGTCCTGTATCTTATGTCCCACCAGAGAAGAGGTCCTGGATCTTATGTCCCACCAGAGAAGAGGTCCTGTATCTTATGTCCCACCAGAGAAGAGGTCCTGGATCTTATGTCCCACCAGAGAAGAGGTCCTGTATCTTATGTCCCACCAGAGAAGAGGTCCTGTATCTTATGTCCCACCAGAGAAGAGGTCCTGGATCTTATGTCCCACCAGAGAAGAGGTCCTGGATCTTATTTCCCACCAGAGAAGAGGTCCTGGATCTTATGTCCCACCAGAGAAGAGGTCCTGGATCTTATGTCCCACCAGAGAAGAGGTCTTGGATCTTATGTCCCACCAGAGAAGAGGTCCTGTATCTTATGTCCCACCAGAGAAGAGGTCCTGGATCTTATGTCCCACCAGAGAAGAGGTCCTGGATCAGAGAAGAGGTCCTGGATCTTATGTCCCACAAGAGAAGAGGTCCTGGATCTTATGTCCCACCAGAGAAGAGGTCCTAGTGGGACCCACCAGAGAAGAGGTCCTGGATCTTATGTCCCACCAGAGAAGAGGTCCTGGATCTTATGTCCCACCAGAGAAGAGGTCCTGGATATTATGTCCCACCAGAGAAGAGGTCCTGTATCTTATGTCCCACCAGAGAAGAGGTCCTGTATCTTATGTCCCACCAGAGAAGAGGTCCTGGATCTTATGTCCCACCAGAGAAGAGGTCCTGGATCTTATGTTCCACCAGAGAAGAGGTCCTGGATCTCATGTCCCACCAGAGAAGAGGTCCTGGATCTTATGTCTCACCAGAGAAGAGGTCCTGGATCTTATGTCCCACCAGAGAAGAGGTCCTGTATCTTATGTCCCACCAGAGAAGAGGTCCTGTATCTTATGTCCCACCAGAGAAGAGGTCCTGGATCTTATGTCCCACCAGAGAAGAGGTCCTGGATCTTATGTCCCACCAGAGAAGAGGTCCTGGATCTTTTGTCCCACCAGAGAAGAGGTCCTGTATCTTATGTCCCACCAGAGAAGAGGTCCTGTATCTTATGTCCCACCAGAGAAGAGGTCCTGGATCTTGTGTCCCACCAGAGAAGAGGTCCTGGATCTTATGTCCCACCAGAGAAGTGTCCCCACACGTCCCTGATGGAAGGTTGTCCCCACACGTCCCTGATGGAAGGTTGTCCCCACACGTCCCTGATGGAAGGTTGTCCCCACACGTCCCTGATGAAAGGTTGTCCCCACACGTCCCTGATGGAAGGTTGTCCCCACACGTCCCTGATGGAAGGTTGTCCCCACACGTCCCTGATGAAAGGTTGTCCCCACACGTCCCTGATGGAAGGTTGTCCCCACACGTCCCTGATGGAAGGTTGTCCCCACACGTCCCTGATGGAAGGTTGTCCCCACACGTCCCTGATGGAAGGTTGTCCCCACACGTCCCTGATGGAAGGTTGTCCCCACACGTCCCTGATGGAAGGTTGTCCCCACACGTCCCTGATGGAAGGTTGTCCCCACACGTCCCTGATGGAAGCTTGTCCCCACACGTCCCTGATGGAAGCTTGTCCCCACACGTCCCTGATGGAAGGTTGTCCCCACACGTCCCTGATGGAAGGTTGTCCCCACACGTCCCTGATGGAAGGTTGTCCCCACACGTCCCTGATGGAAGGTTGTCCCCACACGTCCCTGATGGAAGGTTGTCCCCACACGTCCCTGATGGAAGGTTGTCCCCACACGTCCCTGATGGAAGGTTGTCCCCACACGTCCCTGATGGAAGGTTGTCTATCATCTTCTCAACTTCCTCACAAGTCATGTCCTTCTCACAGCTCTGTGTTTCCACCTCTGAGATTTTAGTTAACTTTATTTGTTGAAAAAAATTGTGTATTTTTAAATGTGTGACTGAGAACTTAGATGAATACAGTATAGAATAATATTCACTAAATACTTTTGCAATTTCCATATTTGCATAACAGATCTTTAATTTGGGTCATTGCTTTGTTAAGAACGGTTTTATTAATGAGATTAAAAGATACTTTCCAGATCTATTAGCTTGTTCATATACTTTATGGTTTTGTTTAAATAAGGCTTTTTCTCCATTTTGAGTTATTAGGACATTCAAAGCTGTTCTTATTCTTCATAATTTAGCCCAATTTGCTTCGTTAACATTGTGTTTATGATAAGTATTGACATAGCCCTTGCTATATTGGGCGTGAGTGGAGCCATCTTAATGCCTGATTTGATCAGACTTTCAAAATGGCTGGGAAGGCCCATGGGTGAGAGTGGAGATGAGAAGGAGAATGATGAATCTTTGGTGGGAGTAGATGTTGCAGGGGGAACCCAGGGCTGGTGTGAAGGCAGGGGCGATGACAGGGATGTTGTTGGGCTTTTCACAGATGGGTCCAAGGCCTTTGAAGATTGTTCCTTTGCTGGAGGCGGTGAAGGTGAATGTGGAGCAGCTGGAGCTGAATCCTTTGCTGCTGGTGGTGGAGCAGCTGCTGATGAATCCTTTGGTGGAGGCTGAGGTTGTGGTGCTTTTGATGTTGAAACATTGGCTCGGTCTCTGGCTGATGGAGCAGGAATTCTTCTCTCATTCCTCTCTTCTCTAACTATCTGCTCAGGACCCTGTCCAGGCCCAGTCCAATGCCTCAGAGCGTGGAGCAGGTTCTCTGTCAGCACCCTCACTCCACCTCTGCATAGGTGGGGGCCATTTCTCTTAAACAGGTCCTCTCGTTTCCAGAATAGATAGAAGTTCTCAATGTAGTGTAGTCCTCTCGGGGAACACTCTTTGGACAGCCATGTGTTCAGCTGAAGAAGCCGGCTAAACTTGTTTATCCTCCTGTCGATGTTTGGAAGAGGTCCACTTATGAATGTTTTGATTTCCATTTCATCAAGCACGTCGAATAACTTCAAGAAGTCTTTTTTCAAAACTTCAGTCTGTTCCCGCCGCATGTCCACTGCACCCACGTGCACAATCAGCTGTTTAGCTCCTCCATGCTTAATCATAATATTTGGAAGGAGTGACGTTATCTCAGAAACAGTGGCGCTTGGAAAAGAATGTGTGTTTATCTTTTCATGCGTCACGTGACTTATTGCGCCGTCCCCAACCAAAACAATCTGCGTGACCTTGGCTCCTGGCACAGATCCTTCTCGCTGTATTTTGGCCACGTCATCTTTCCTTTTTTCATTTAATTCCATCTCTGAAAGTGGTAAAAATCTGTTTGTGAGCTGTATTTTAGGTGACTTCACGTTATCTTTGTATCGTTTAGGCTTTGCTCCAAGTTTGTTCCAAGAAACAGCCTGGTCTTTCTGGTTTTTAGACAGTTTTGGAAACGACACAGAGTCACTGCGGTTTAGGTTGAAAGTAGCAGTTTTTCTTGTAAAAAGTATGCTCTTCTTACCATCGGTTGACACAGGAATGGTATCGTGAAGAACTTTTTCAGATTCCAAAACAAATATCCGTGTTTTCAGCTCATTAATTTCTTGTTGATATTTCCGACAGCGTTCACAGTCTTTCTCCCTTCTTCTCTCGGACATGTCGCTGGCGTCAGATATGTCGTTAAAACTGGAAAAATGTTCTTAAAATCCTTGGTTTACTTGAAAAAGTCTAAAGCAAAAATGTTTGGAAGACAAAAACTGATTAAAAAGCAAAATAAATAAGGAAAGCAGCGATAGCAAGCGGAGCGAGCAAAAAAGCGTGTGCACTATTCGGAAGTAGTAGCAGAAAGGAAGGACAAATTCTGCAGCAGATGCTTAAAAAAAACAGGAACTAGATGTATAGGAGTTGTGGTTCTGATGGTTAAGCGCACTTCACGGGTGTAAGAACATGCTGACACAGAATTTACACACAAAAAACAGACAAAACAAAGTGCATCAAAACACCACGGCGGCCGTCTGCGGAGCCCTCTTGGATGAAATAAATCCCAGGTCAGGTCATAGCTGGCCACACTCTCCACCACACTCTTTCGCCCCCAGCTACCCCTTTCAGTTACTCCAGATGAACAGTTCTTAATCTGTCTTGAAGAACTGGTTCGCCTCCTGAGTGGGTCCAGCTCCACAGTCTAGCTGCAAATTGAAGCGCGTTCGCCTGACCGTCCAAGGGAGTCGGATCTCTCTTTAGCCGTGGAAATCCTCCAGGTTTATACTATTTGCTTGCCGAGAAGGAGGGTCTAAAGATGCGGCGACTCTTACCGCTTAAGCTACTTCCATCACACCTATTTACTCATCCACTTCTTTTGTTTTGTCATGGATGCTCATCACGGTCTTGTCATAATATCGGCTGCTATCTCCTAATTCCTTCCCCAGATGCTGCCGCTGGGCACCGGGATGATCCTCCAGTGCTTCCACGTTCCACACCTGAGCTTTGTCCGGTCGGACTCCGGTCCCTTCCCTCGTGTACCAACCCCTCGTCTCCGAGTTTGTCTAACCCGAAAAAGTCCCCTCCTCTTCCTACTAGACCACCTGGTACAGCTTCCGTTCCTTTCATAATGGCTTCAACCTGCCTTTCCCAGCATTCGACCTACTCTCCCTAACTTATTACGTCTCGCTCACCTTTGAAAACCCGTCTCCATTTACTGGTGCTTAAAGCCGACCTGGCCGGCATCAACATCTTTTAGGTTGCTCTTAGGCTTTGCAATCCCCTCTCAATCTCAATCAATAACATTTTATTTATAGAGCACAATTCATAAAAAGTGCTTTACAATGTTAAAGACATATAAAAAACACAACATAGTGTATGTCACAATAAAGAAATAAAAACGTAAAAAAACACATTAACATAGTATTTGAAAGATAATAAAAAAAACAGGTAAAAATAATTCAGTCACAGGCGTGGCTAAACAAAATAGTCTTTAGCTTAGATTCACAACTTCAGGAAGGTTATTCCACCTTTGCCCCATAGAACAGAGTTCCTGTGTCTCCAGCTTGACAGATAAGATTTCAGAAAAGTTAGAGTAGAAGGCTAACTCAATGACCTTGAAACACTAAGCAATTGTACAGAATAAATCAATAAACATATGACCTTTACCAGCTCTTATGAGTAATAAAGGCTTATAACAACAATTCTTGCGATTGAAGGACATGGCAATGCTTATTTTTGGCACAATGTTTTACTTGCCGAGTTGGCAATCCTCTAATCTCACAGCAAGGATCTTTGCATTAGTACCGAAAATAAATAAATTGTACTTGCTCCTGTAAGGGATACTCTGTTAGCTTGAAAAGCTTGTATCTGGAGCCAGAGGCAAATCTTGTACCATTCTTCATATGGAGGCCAACACAGGAGTGATTTACAAATGAAAAACACAAGATAACTGAAGATTTTCCTTACACTTAATGAATCATATACACAAACAGCAAAACAAAGCTGGATGGACACGGAGAAACCTTTTGATTCTGTCAAATAGACGACCTAATTATAGAAAATAGTGGCGTTCATTATGATGGTCCAACATCATGAATTAAAATCAAAGATCACCTGACAGACCCACTGACTCTGGGAAGAGGGGTGAGACAGGGATGTGCATGGTCACCCCTTCTATTTGCTTTGTACTTTGAACCATTGGGCTTTTTACATGATTAATTGAGGATCCCTATTCAGAGTTTTTAACAGAGTTTTCTGACTTTATATCAAACTTAGTGTTAGCCTGGGATAAAATAGTTATAGTTGGAGACTTTAATATCCACGTGAACATGAGTGATGACTCTCTCAGTAATGCCTTCAGCGCCTTGTTAGACAGCATTGGTTTCACTCAGAATGTAAATAAACCAACTCACACTCACAAGAACACTCTGGATCTTGTCCTAACGTATGGAACAGAGATTAGTGACCTCATTGTCCTCCCTCAAAACCCTATATTGTCAGATCATTTCCTAATTACCTTTCAGTTTATTCTTAAAGATCATCCAGTCCCACAAAATAAAGTTATAATGAAAAGGACAATATCTGAAAAATCTATCTCAAAATTCAAAGAAATAATAGAGCCAATATTCAGTGACATGTCATGTGATCATGTCATGTGATTATGTCATGTGATCATGTCATGTGATCCTGCTGAGAACAGCTTTAGTCCCAGTTTAAGTGATCAATGTGTCGACTTGACCATGAATTCTCTGAAGTCTGCTCTTGACGTTGTCGCGCCGTTAAAACAGAAGGTCATTAGGCCAAAGCGCGCCTCCCCATGGTACAACCAAGAACTGCGTTCACATAAACAAAAAGTTAGAAAGTTAGAGGGATTATTTTGTCGCTCTCACACAGAAGAATCCCTAAAAGCATGGAAAAGTTGCCTGCTGTCCTATAAGCAGGCTCTGCGTAAGGCCCAAATCAGATATTATTCAAATCTAATAGAAGTCAACAAAAGTAACACTAAATTCCTTTTCAGCACTGTAGCTAGGCTAACAAACTGTCACAGTGCAGTAGAGCCCTCAATCCCAGCTACACTTAGCTCTGATGATTTCCTCCTATTTTTTTAATAATAAAATAAAAACAATCAGAGATAAATTAGATGAAATTACCCCCGCTATTAGCCCTGAACTAGCCCAAGCTCTAAATCTAACGTCCCATATAAATCCACCTGTAAACCTAGAAAGGTTCACAGCTGTTGATCAAGCAGAGATAACTTCAGCCATTATGTCCTCTAAAAGCTCAACTTGTGTCCTAGACCCCATTCCAAGCAGACTCCTCAAAGACATTCTTCCCCTAATTATGGACCCTATTCTTAATATAATAAATACTTCACTCCAAAGTGGCTATGTTCCACAGTCCTTCAAACATGCAGTCATTAAACCTCTTCTGAAAAAGCCTCATCTAGATCCCGACCTATTGGTAAACTACAGACCTATTTCAAATCTTCCCTTCGTCTCTAAAATCCTTGAAAAAGTTGTAGTAAAACAGCTTTGTCGCCACCTGCAGGACAATAACTTATTTGAAGTTTTCCAGTCAGGGTTCAGAGCCCACCACAGCACTGAAACTGCACTAGTTAAAGTCACAAATGATTTGTTATTAGCCGCTGACGATGGACTGGTCTCAATCCTGGTTCTGTTGGACCTCAGCGCAGCGTTTGACACCATTGACCACAACATTCTACTGCAGAGGTTAGAATGTGATGTAGGTGTTGGAGGAACAGCCCTCAGCTGGTTTAAATCCTATCTATCTGATAGGTACCAATTTGTTAATGTAAACCAGAGCTCCTCACCAAGCTCTAAAGTAATTTACGGTGTGCCACAGGGTTCGGTACTCGGTCCAATTCTGTTTACTCTTTATATGCTGCCATTAGGCAACATTATCAGAAAGCATGACATTAACTTCCACTGCTATGCAGACGACACTCAGCTGTATTAATCAATGAAACCTGATCAGAGCGATCAAGTAGACAGACTTAGTACTTGTGTGAAGGAGATAAAAACCTGGATGACACTAAACTACCTGCTTCTTAACCCTGAACAAACCGAGGTCATTGTGCTGAAGGTCATTGTGCTGGAGGTCATTGTGCTGGTCCTAAGCATCTACGAGACGCTCTATCTGAGCAGATAGTCACACTGGACAATGTCAGTGTAGCCTCCAGTTCTACTGTAAGAAACCTCAGAGTCTTATTTGACCAGGAGCTCTCATTTAAAGCTCATATAAATCAAGCTTGTAAAACAGACATTTGCGCAACAAGAGCCAAAATCAGAAGAATTCTGCCTAAAAGTGATGCCGAAAAACTTATCCATGCATTTGTAACGACTAGATTAGACTACTGTAACTCCTGCTTGCAGCGTGTCCTAAAATAAAATAAAAAGCTTTCAACTGGTTCAAAATGCAGCAGCAAGATTACTAACAGGAACATATGACTTTACGTCATAAGGCGCTGGTACAGCTGGCAGCCCGGTGTAAACGCTCTCTCTTCTTTCTCACACTTATTGTGCTTTATCTCCTATATTTTGTAAATATAGTTAGTATATTTTTTCTATTTTACTGTACGATAGGGACACGCGCTGGAATAGTTTTTTAATTCAACTGTTTTTGACTTTTTTCGGCTGGATTTGAGCGTTTTTCGTTGCGTTCGTTGTGTTGTTGTGACGTGAGCTAGCTCCGAGCGAGCCCCCCCCCCCGCGCCCTCCGGCCGCGCTAAAGTACGGCGTGTCGTCGGTACACGTTTATATACACGTTTATATGAAAGAGGAACTTCACGAACGATCGGGACACGCACTGGAATCGCTTTAAATTAACTTGTTTTGACTTTATTCGGCTGGATTGAGTGTTTTCGTCGTGTCGTTGCGATGTGTCTTGGCTCTGAGTCCCCCGGCTCCGGCCCCGCCCCCCGGCTCCGGCCCCGCCCCCCGGCCGGCGCCGTACCGCGTTTCCACAAAGGAGGAACTCATGAAACTGCGGAGAACAGTCGTCTTACCCGGAGATCGTCACGTTATCCCGGCGCAATACTGACCTAACCTAATACTGATGTGCAATTGCTGTTGGAATTCATGTGCAATTCATGTGCTGTCGTGACACATATTCATGTGCAATTACTGTCGGGATCACATGCAATGGTATTTATTTATTTGTCTATGGTAGTTTTTATTTATTTATAGGAGATCTTCTACTGAAAGTGTTTTTCAGACTTCCTATAAGTGATCTGTTCTTGTGGATCTACCTCTGTATCTACCTGCGTTGCACCAATGAAATTTCCCCATGTGGGACAATAAAGGAATATCTTATCTTATCTTATCTTAAAAAGAAGAGAGCACATTACGCCGGTGCTGAAGTCTCTTCACTGGCTCCCCGTCGAGTCTAGAATCAAATTCAAAATTCTACTCTTGACCTACAAAGCCATAAATGACATGGCCCCATCCTACCTCAAAGATGCTATAGAACCATATCATCCAAACAGAGCTCTTCGCTCTCAGAATGCTGGCCTTCTGGTGGTCCCAAGAGTCTCTAAAAGTACTGTAGGAGGTAGAGCGTTTAGCTACCAAGCTCCTGTGTTATGGAATCAGCTCCCGACCCATGTTAAATATGCTGACACAGTCTCTTCATTTAAGTCCAGGCTTAAAACGTTCCTCTTCGAAATCGCTCATGGTCAGACTAGTTAGGAACAGAAAGATAAACCCACAGCTTCAGCTACGCTGCCCTAGGAGTAACTATGCTGGGGGAAGTATGACAGCTTGAGCACTATCCTCTTCTTCTTCTGACTACTTATGCTATCAAACAATATTTATTTTTTGATTCCACTTGCAAACTGTTCACCGCCTTCTTTTTCTTTCTCTCACTCCTGAGGACCTGTGGACCCAGATGCCCCTCCCCTGGTGAAGTGGTCCCTGCCCTGTGTGGACGGTCCCTCATCTGCCTGAGGAGTGGGTCCAGCTCGACTCAGTCGGTCCCTCATCTGCCTGAAGAGTGGGTCCAGCTCGACTCCGACGGTCCCTCTTCTGCCTGAAGAGTGGGTCCAGCTCGACTCCGACGGTCCCTCTTCTGCCTGAAGAGTGGGTCCAGCTCCAGTCTCCTCGTGTCCGTCTGTCCGTCTGTGAGAGTCGGATCTCTCCTTCACTGGAACTCCTCCAGGTTTCTACGCTTTTTTCCCAAAGAGGTTTTTTTTGTAGTTTTTCCTGGCCGAGAAGGAGAGTCTAAGGACAGAGGACCCTGGGACGTCGTCCCTCGCCACCACAGACATTGTCTGACTTCATCGCCACCACAGACATTGTTGATTCATTTCTCCCTGTGGCCCTCAGAGGCAACTGTTGTTGTGATTTTGGGCCTTACAAAAATAAATTGATTTGATTTGATTTGATTTGAACTGATGAATTGCACATGTCAGTGTCTCAGTTGCTAGAGAGCTCCCAAACGTCACTTTCTGGATCTAGTACAGATTTGAGTGGTGTATTATTCAGTTTTTGTCTGGATTAGCTGTTTTAACCACTGTATGCTTGGGTTTTAACATTTAAACTACAAAGGACACTGACAGTAAAACATTGATCTAAGGTTGTAGGTGAGACATGCCTTCACTCACCTCCAGTAGAGACTTGTGCAGGTCTGCGCCAGAGAGTTGATGTGCTTGAACAGCAAGTATCCACGTTATTTAGAATCCAAGAGGATCCTGATTTGGATTTAATCCTGGGTAGGACCTGTGGATATTGATCAAATTATTGCCATGTCTGTGTCCTATTTATCATGCGCCACGACGATCTTGCTGCATATGGGTCACAATGAACTATTCTGTGTATTATAACTATTCTGTGTATTTTCTGATTATATGTGGACTAGTCTAAACAATCTTAAAGCGGACGTCATAGCGAAGGTCAGGCCATTTTTATCAGACCCAAGCAACAGCGATATAAAACACAGCTAATTCTTGTGACGGGTCGAATCTCAGCTGCAAGACGAACAACACGCTGCTGTTTTGCCTGTCCATCATCAGCAGCTAATCAATCAATAAAATGAATTTATAAAGTACAATTCAAAGTGCTTTACAACGTTAAAACACATTAAAAAAATAAAAACACAATACAGTTTATAAAAATATAAAACAGTGTATGTCAAAACAAATAAATAAAAACATAAAAAGCAAATAGATCAACGCGGAAGTGACGTCAGATTAATGAGCGCTACAAAAGTCCCGGATGAACATGCAAGCCCCCTCAGGCCGTCAGGGAAATAACATGGGAAAATGGCAGAACAACAGTGACTACGACAGCTAATCTCAATCAAATTGACGAAAGATGACATCCCAAGAGCGAAGCTGAAACACATAAAGTAGAGGACCATTCTGAACTAGTTGAAGCGATGTTTACGGTGCAGAGGACGTCTTATTAGCAGAAAGAAGGCTGAACTTGTAAAAAAAGTATATCCGGTCTTTCAGCGTCCTCAACAAGTCCGATTTTTAAACATTGCGACATGGCATTTGTAAGGGTTTACTGAATAAAACTGAAGTTTATTCTACAGCGTTTGCGGAACACGGTAAACTTATATCCCGGAGCTCCAGCGCAAGCAGCGGTGAGTGACAACCTGCGTCCCCAAGGCTAGCCTACCCTCACGGGCAGAACGCGTCCCCTTCCCCGTGCTCGCCGGGTCTAAATTTCCTGGTAAAGACATGGACACAAGAGTCTTTGACCACTCTCCGGAGAGTGGTCAAAGACAAAGGGGACGCGCTCTGCCCATGAAAGTTATGTCCAAGCAAACCCCAGGGACACAGGTTGTCACGCACCGCCGCCTGCGCTGAAGCCGCTCACGCTGTACATCAGTTTTATTTAATAGACCCAAAAACAACACTGACACTCACCGTCACTATTATTTATCGTCATGTTTATTACTCGAACTCACCTGTTCGTTGCAAGCGGTTGCTAGGATAGGATTTGGGTGGTCAGATGATGGTCCATATCCACCTACAAAGTGTTTTTGAACAAATGTAGGTGCTCCTCCTAATTTTACCGACATGGAAATGTTCTTTTGGTCTGCCACACACCCGTATCCACAAGTGACATTGTCCCTTTTCCTCGTCGGCTTCGGGAAAGTTATGAACCAAACGCCCGTCATTTCGGGTAAAGTTATGAACCAAACGCCCTCTATTTCAGGTTTATCGGCGTAGCGAGAATCACTTTTACACATTCCATAGCAGCAGTGTTTGTTGCTAACCATCTTTGTGGAACAAATGAGTCGATTCTGGGTCGTAATAATCAGTTTTGACCGTTGCTTTATGAAGTGTTTTCAATGGGAATTGATATATGGCTCATATGGCACACACATGTCTGAGATGTAATTTGGTGCTAGGCCATGGAGAGACTTGTACACAAGCAGAGCTGCTTTAAAGTCTATTCTTTGAGCCACAGGGGGCAGTGCAGAGACCTGAGAACAGGACTAATGTGATGGTACTTCCTAGTTCTAGTCAGGACTAATGTGATGATACTTCCTGGTTCTAGTCAGGACTAATGTGATGGTACTTCCTGGTTCTAGTCAGGACTAATGTGATGGTACTTCCTGGTTCTAGTCAGGACTAATGTGATGGTACTTCCTGGTTCTAGTCAGGACTAATGTGATGGTACTTCCTGGTTCTAGTCAGGACCCGAGCAGCAGCGTTCTGGATGAACTGCAGCTGTTTTACAGCTCGTTTGGAGAGACCAGTGAGCGGCCGTTACAGTAGTCTAATCTACTGGAGACAAATGCATGGATAAGTCTCTCTAAATCTGGTTGGGAGTTTTTCAGATGGAAGAAAGTTACTGATGTTATTGAATTGATGTGGCTGTTGAAATTCAGGTCCGAGTCAATTATTACTCCTAAATTATTTACTTTTTTACGAAGGTATTTAGAGCAAGACTCTGGAGGTGACCGCTAACCTCTTTGTTTCTGCCCAAAGACGATGATTTCAGTCTTGTCTGAGTTAAAGGTTGAATGGATGATTTTTTGGCCCAAATCCGAGTCTTATTTCCTCGTGGCGTGGACTGCCGATTAATCCTGCCACGTATCAATCATAAAACGCACCTACCGCTCACCTGCAGCCTCGTGTGGCTCGTCCCCCGAGAGCAGCACGGTCCCGCGTGCCTAAGCGCATTGATCTATCATAATATAGTTCCCTCAGTGTACGGGACAAAATTAGGACGGAGAAAGACAGTTCGAGCTGCTCAGAAGAAGACGGAAATCTATGGGAGACGAGAGATGCGATGCGATCCGTCGCGCTAATAAACAAACGCACGTGTGTGTTGTATCAGTCCACACGGGGGAGTGGCACCTGAGTTCTCAAATCGCCGAAAAATCGTCCATTACGCCTTTAAGCTGGAGAAAGTTGTTTTGCCTCCACACACTGATCTGTTGGATGCAGTGACAGAGTGAATCCACTGGTCCATTTTCACCTGCGACAGTGAAACATAGATCTGACTCGTCTGCATAATTGTGATAGGACACACCACTGTTTCGCATTAGCTGTCCCAATGGCAGCATGTACAGATTGAACAAAAGGGGTCCAAGGATTGACCCTTGGGGCACCCCACAGGTCAATGCCATGCTCTCAGAGACACAGTTACCAAGCTCAACAAAGTATTTCCTGTTTTCAAGGTAGGATTTAAACCAATTTGAGGTCATACCAGTCATGCCCTCCCAGTCCTCTAACCTCTGTAGAAGTATCCCGTGATCAACAGTGTCAAATGCAGCACTGAGGTCCAGCAGGACTAAAACAGAGGCCTTAACATCATCAGTGCTCAGACAAATGTCATTTGTCACCTTAATGAGAACCGTCTAAGTGTGATGAGGTCTAAAACCGGACTGGAAGACATCAAAGGAGTCACTTATCAGGAGGAACTGAATAAGCTGTTTATAAATGACTTTTTCAAGGACTTTTCCCAGGAAAGGTAAGTTTAAAATGGGTCAATAGTTGTTTAGTGTTGTTTGATCCAGGCTGCTCTTCTTTTTACTATATATTGTTTATTGTACACAGCAACAAAAATTACATAACACAAAATGACCTATTTAAAGATTTAGGGACGAAAAATAAATAATGACAGAAAATATATATGTATATATATACATGGATACACAAATGTATATTCACTTATGCATAGACACACACACACACGCACGCACACACACACACATACACGCACGCACACACACACACACACACACACAGACACACACACAGACACAGAGAGAGACACACAAACAAACACACACAGACACACACACACACAGAGACACACACACACACACACACAGACACACACACAGACACAGAGAGAGACACACAAACAAACACACACAGACACACACACACACAGAGACACACACACACACACACACACACACAGAGACACACACACACACACACACACACAGAGACACACAAACAAACACACACAGACACACACACACAGAGACACACACACACACACACACACACACACACAGAGACACACACACACACACACACACACACAGAGACACACAAACAAACACACACAGACACACACACACACACGCACACACACGCACACACACACACACACACACACACACACACACAAACACACACACACACACAGGCACACACACACACAATATAATACAAATAAATAAAACAAATAATATTAAGATTAAAAAGAAAAAAAAGAAAAGAAAAAAGGGTAAGGGTCAGCAGAGAGTGAACTATTGCATCTAATGTTAAAAAAGGGGTTGAAGCATCTTATGGCAAGAAGTATGAGTCCCATTTTGTCCATTGCTTGTTGAATGTGTCCATTCTCAGGTTGAGTCTGGAGGTTATTTTTTCCATGGTGCGTGTGTCAGTTATGATGTCCGTCCAGTCCTTAACTGTCGGGGCAGCTTGGGTCATCCACTTTTTTGTTATTGCCTTCTTCCCGGCGGCCAAAAGTATGTTCCATAGATATCCATCCATTATGTTCATGGCAGGAGTTTTGAGACCTAGATGGGTGTCAAAAATAGTCTGTATTACTTTGATAATTGGTTTCCAGTATTCCTGTGCAACAGGACAGTCCCAAAACACATGGTAATGAGCTGCCTCTTGGCAACCACAGTTTCCCCAGCATTCGGCCCCTCCCTGTGAATAATGTGCACTCTGACCTGGTGTTATGAAAAAACGGGTCACATTTTTCCAACAAAATTCCCTCCAAACATGGACTTTGAGCTCCTCCACTGTGATGTACATATTTCTTCCCACTCCTCATTCGTCAAAACAAAATGACCTTCCTTTTCCCATTTACTTTTAATATATTTAGTGGATTGGGTGTCCATGTCATTGATACATCCATATACTTTAGATACGATTCCTCTTGAAAGATCCCATTTATTTGCTTTGATAGATATTTCAGTAAGAGTATTTTGTTGGTGCTTTGTTTTATTTCTTGATTATAATAGCTCTTTATTTGTAAGTCCCTATAGAAGTCCTGTTTTTCCAGGCCAAAGGATTTTTTCAACATATCAAAGCTTTCCATCTGATTATTTTTTACAATCTGGTAAAAAACTTTTATGCCTTTTGTTATCCAAATCTTGAATTTTAAATCGGTGCGGTTTGGCTTAAAGCTTTGAACATAAGCCAACCAGCTTAGTATTTTAATGTCTTTGTTCATTTTATATGTTTTGATTCGCTTCCTCCAAGTCATAAGTGCAGATCTTACCCATGGGTTCTCAACTTCTTCCAGGTTATTCAGCCGTTTGTCGTCTGCCAATAAGGCCTGCACAGGAACCCCCGGCACAGCATTGCATTCAATATTTTTCCATTGTGCCTCGTGTTCTGGGTCACACCAGTATAGCAGTGCTCTGATCTGGGATGAGATAAAGTCATTTTTCAGACAGGGTTAGGCCCCAACCACCTTTTTCTTTTGGTAGTTGTAGAGTCTTAAATCGGATACGGGGTCTTTTACCATGACATATCAATCTAGAAATTGCTTTATTCCATTCATCAAATAGCTGGTTGGGAATAGGAATTGGCAGAGTCTGGAATAAGTAGAGACATCTGGGTAAGACATTAATTTTGATTGAATGAATCAATCGGATTCAATAGGAGTAAAGTTTTTCTCGAAGATTTTTGATGTTTTTTGAGTCTTTATTTGAGGGTTTGCCATTTGAATGGGTAAGTAATTTGAAATGTCAATGACCAATATGATAGAATTTCAGTTTTATGTATGTTCAATTTGTATCTAGACTGAAGTGGAGATTTATTGTTCTTTAGTCTTTTAATTGTGTTTTCAATTTCGGAGTCAGTTGTTTCGGCCCCTAATTCTTTATTTTGTTCCTCAGTCATAATGGGTAAAGTAAGAGTATCCAGCAAAGATTGTATTTCTTCTTCATTGTTTTGTAGTGTTTGAGTAAATAGGATTCAAATGTGGATTGTAGTTGGTCTTGTTTGGTTAGAATTATATTGTTCTTAATGTCTCGTATTTTAAAAATTGTTCTCTTTGCCCGTTGTTTTTTAAGCTTCCAAGATAGTAATTTTGAGAATTTTGATCCTATAATAACTGCAGTTTTCAAGGCCGTTGGGAATGTTCCGCATTTAAGTGACATGTTGACTATTTTAATAAGTGGAGTCAGCACAGACTTTAAAGGTCTAGTGGGCGACATGTCAAGGCAGCAGGTAGAAGAGCTCAGGCTGGTGATGGTCTTTTGGACTGTTTTTTCAGCCACAGGTACAAACTGAGTCCACTCCACATGTTTGACTTTTGAACTTTTGCAGTTGAATTAATATTTGCACTGTGGGATTGACGGTGTTCCTAATGTTCTGGACCTTGTCCTTGAAGAATGTGGCAAACTCATTGCACTTTGACGTGGAAATTAGTTCCAACGGCATTTGAGCTGGAGGGTTTGTCAGTCGGTTTACTGTGTTGAGTTGAGTTATTACTATTTCCGATTATTTCTGAGAAACACATTTCTCTTGTCCTACATAATAATTGGTTGTATGCAGAATTTTTTTTCTGTGTATATTAATAGTAACAAATCATTTGTGCTCTTACTGCTTGCTCAGCGGCGTAAAGGCGTAACACAGGTGAGGGAACCTCTTTTTAAAAGACTCAGGTCAATAAAATCGAATAGAACAAGAACAACAGTAAAACAAAAATCAAAACCAGCAGAAATCCAACAAAAAAGAATATCAAGGCACAAACAAACCAAATGTGCCATTTTGTCTTTCAAATGTGTGTCTTTCAATCCAAGTGCAAATTGCAATTTGTGTCATCCATTTTTTTATGGGCCTTTTTCCCCGTTGCCAGGTGTTTGCTTCAGAGGTAACTGTGGATTGTGTCCATGGCAGGAGTTCTGAGGCCCAAACACATAGTTCAGAAATCCAGTGGAATGATGTCAAAAGCAGGGTTAGGGTCAGGGTTAGGGTCAGGATTAGGATTAGGGTTAGGGTCAGGTCTGCAGCGCTTTATTGATCTCAGTCCAGTATTTCTGAGCAACAGGACAGTAAACACTGTAATGGTTTTCCTCCTGGCTACCACTGTTTCTCCAGCTGTTGAAATGTATTTGTGAATAATGAATACTTTGATATGATCAAACTTGATACATTTTCTAAGCAGAATTCTCTCCAAACATGTGATTTTGACGTACATATACTTTCCCACTCTGTAGTTGCCTTTTTATTTTTTTATTATTTCAATTTTGTACCTTTATTTAACCAGGAGAGTCCCATTTAGATTAAAAACATATTTGCAATGGGTGGCAGGTAGAGTGATCTTCTGATCCAATGGTCGGCGGTTGGAATCCCGCTCTGGTAGACTGGTCAAATCACAGATCACAGGTTGGTGATGCGATCGCAGCTGCCTCAGGTGAATACTGCCGTTGTGTCCTTGGGCGCTTTGATTGCGTTGAGGATAGAAAAGCGCCAAGAGGCAGCAAAAGTTAGTTACACAGGTTACAGCTACACATAGGTTATTTGAAGTTAACTTGGATTTGAATATGGATTTAATGAGTGGACAAAGGCTTTCTTCTCCACCCTGTGTGTTCTGTTACTTTGAAGAGGCGGATGACATGATTCATTTGTTTTTGACATCGGACTCCATGTTGGCTGTCTGTTTTTGTACATCAACTGTGACTAAATACATCTACTTATCGACGTGCCAAATGTGGGAGATTGGAAAATACTTGCAGAGTGTAGCGTGGTGAGCCAGGTACGCTATATATCCTGTTCTTTCTGAGGATTGGTGTCAGGAGTGCCTGGGGTGTTTTTTGGGGGACCTTTATTAGGATTGGACTTTTACGATTTTGGACTTTTTTGTTCGGGTTTGGGTTCGATTTCAGCTTCCAGCATGAACCCTTTTGTTTCCTTTTTTACCTTCTCAACTGTTTTGTGTTACTATGGTTCTTGTGTGTGTTTGTTTTTTACGTCCAGAGAGATTAGAAACTTTTAAGAGTTATCAAAGGTACAATCAATACAATGGATATTACAAGTAGCATCCTTCAATGTGAATGGCACTAAACCCAGTCAAGAGTTGAGGATGTTAATCGTTGACTGAGGTTAATGAGATGTAACCACGACTCAACTTCTTACTCCTCCAACAACTACGCCTCCATTCTTTAACCACACCTCTTTCTGAAGAATATTGGATTGATTGACATATGGAGGGAGATGAACCCTAGAGCACGCCAGTACACCCATTTTTCGGCAAGCCACGCTAGGGCCTACCCCTGAAGAGCCCGGAAGAAACTCCCAGGGACCCTTAGGAATGGAGGTCATCTTTGAGGGCCGAACGCAGGCCCAACAGGACCCAGGGCAGCCTGTCCACCCAACTACTGTCCACAAGAGAGGCGCGGAGAGCAGCCTTCAAAGTGAGAAACGCTGAGAGGAGGGGCTTGAGATGTAGTTTTCCTTTGTGTCGCGTCCATAACAAACTGCTCTGTGACAGAAACAGCAGAGGATGACTCAGAGAAGCCAAAGTTAGGCAGAGATGATCCAGGAGTGACTCATGAGTGGGAGGGTCCTCAGGTTACGTTAGGGTGATGACCTGGACACGGACTGGTTAGAACATCACAGCTCCAGGTTATTATGTGTCATTGTCCTCTCACCATAAAATATATTTAAGCTTTTTCATATTTATGTCACCTAGCACATAGCAAAAAAGAATCCTGCTTTAATTCTGTGTGGAGTAAGCGGGGGCAAAAATTTTAAATTTGAAATATGAACTTGAAGAGTACTAGATTATATGGGTGCAGAAAAGTAATGCATTACGTTCCTCATTACTCTTTAAATGCATCATTTCTCAAGTGGAGAGAATCCAGCTTCATTCTTTAAGGAACATTTTATTTCAAGAGCGATTAGTAAGACTCCAGAGCCCTGTTTATGACGTGTTTGTATGAATATCACTATAATATGTCTATATGTTTGGCACGCATTACTGTTTTATAACAAGATATTGAAGATATTGACATTTTTGTATATTTAATCACACAAAATAATTCTGGTTTGGAAACCTTTTTATTGATCTTTTTTAGCATAATAATTGTCAGTCAATGAGTCGAGTCCTCCCCGTTCAGAAAATGAGTGGATTAGTGATGTTTTGCTGAACACTATTCGGCTGGTGCCCCTCTAATAGAAGTATTTCACACTCGTTACCTACAACAGTGTCCACCATGTCCCAGAGACATGCTAGTCCCAGAAAATATGTATGATATTGTGTTGCACACCTGCACACATGCATGAACGCACACCTGCACACATGCATGAACGCACACCTGCACACACGCATGAACACACACCTGCACACATGCATGAACGCACACCTGCACACACGCATGAACACACACCTGCACACATGCATGAACGCACACCTGCACACACGCATGAACACACACCTGCACACATGCATGAACGCACACCTGCACACACGCATGAACGCACACCTGCACACACGCATGAACGCACACCTGCACACACGCATGAACGCACACCTGCACACACGCATGAACGCACACCTGCACACACGCATGAACGCACACCTGCACACACGCATGAACGCACACCTGCACACACGCATGAACGCACACCTGCACACACGCATGAACGCACACCTGCACACACGCATGAACGCACACCTGCACACACGCATGAACGCACACCTGCACACACGCATGAACGCACACCTGCACACACGCATGAACGCACACCTGCACACACGCATGAACGCACACCTGCACACACGCATGAACGCACACCTGCACACATGCATGAACGCACACCTGCACACATGCATGAACGCACACCTGCACACATGCATGAACGCACACCTGCACACACGCATGAACACACACCTGCACACACGCATGAACACACACCTGCACACACGCATGAACGCACACCTGCACACACGCATGAACGCACACCTGCACACGCATGAACGCACACCTGCACACATGCATGAACGCACACCTGCACACATGCATGAACGCACACCTGCACACACGCATGAACGCACACCTGCACACATGCATGAACACACACCTGCACACACGCATTAACGCACACCTGCACACATGCATGAACGCACACCTGCACACATGCATGAACGCACACCTGCACACACGCATGAACACACACCTGCACACATGCATGAACGCACACCTGCACACATGCATGAACGCACACCTGCACACATGCATGAACGCACACCTGCACACATGCATGAACGCACACCTGCACACATGCATGAACGCACACCTGCACACACGCATGAACACACACCTGCACACACGCATGAACACACACCTGCACACACGCATGAACGCACACCTGCACACACGCATGAACGCACACCTGCACACGCATGAACGCACACCTGCACACATGCATGAACGCACACCTGCACACATGCATGAACGCACACCTGCACACACGCATGAACGCACACCTGCACACATGCATGAACACACACCTGCACACATGCATGAACGCACACCTGCACACATGCATGAACGCACACCTGCACACGCATGAACGCACACCTGCACACACGCATGAACGCACACCTGCACACATGCATGAACGCACACCTGCACACATGCATGAACGCACACCTGCACACACGCATGAACGCACACCTGCACACATGCATGAACACACACCTGCACACACGCATTAACGCACACCTGCACACATGCATGAACGCACACCTGCACACACACATGAACACACACCTGCACACATGCATGAACGCACACCTGCACACATGCATGAACGCACACCTGCACACACGCATTAACGCACACCTGCACACATGCATGAACGCACACCTGCACACACGCATGAACGCACACCTGCACACACACATGAACACACACCTGCACACACGCATGAACGCACACCTGCACACATGCATGAAAGCACACCTGCACACACGCATGAACGCACACCTGCACACACACATGAACACACACCTGCACACATGCATGAACGCACACCTGCACACATGCATGAACGCACACCTGCACACACGCATGAACACACACCTGCACACATGCATGAACGCACACCTGCACACATGCATGAACGCACACCTGCACACACGCATGAACGCACACCAGCACACACGCATGAACGCACACCTGCACACATGCATGAACGCACACCTGCACACACGCATGAACACACACCTGCACACACGCATGAACACACACCTGCACACATGCATGAACGCACACCTGCACACGCATGAACGCACACCTGCACACATGCATGAACGCACACCTGCACACATGCATGAACACACACCTGCACACGCATGAACGCACACCTGCACACATGCATGAACACACACCTGCACACACGCATGAACGCACACCTGCACACACACATGAACGCACACCTGCACACACACATGAACACACACCTGCACACACGCATGAACGCACACCTGCACACATGCATGAACGCACACCTGCACACACATGAACGCACACCTGCACACACGCATGAACGCACACCTGCACACACACATGAACACACACCTGCACACACGCATGAACGCACACCTGCACACATGCATGAACGCACACCTGCGCACATGCATGAACGCACACCTGCACACACGCATGAACACACACCTGCACACACGCATGAACACACACCTGCACACATGCATGAACACACACCTGCACACACGCATGAACGCACACCTGCACACACGCATGAACACACACCTGCACACACGCATGAACGCACACCTGCACACACACATGAACGCACACCTGCACACATGCATGAACGCACACCTGCACACATGCATGAACGCACACCTGCACACATGCATGAACGCACACCTGCACACACGCATGAACGCACACCTGCACACACACATGAACACACACCTGCGCACACACATGAACGTACACCTGCGCACACACATGAACACACACCTGCACACACACATGAACACACACCTGCACACATGCATGAACGCACACCTGCGCACACACATGAACACACACCTGCACACACATGAACACACACCTGCAGACACACATGAACACACACCTGCACACACGCATGAACACACACCTGCACACATGCATGAACGCACACCTGCACACACACATGAACACACACCTGCAGACACACATGAACACACACCTGCACACACGCATGAACACACACCTGCACACATGCATGAACACACACCTGCACACATGCATGAACGCACACCTGCACACACACATGAACACACACCTGCAGACACACATGAACACACACCTGCACACACGCATGAACACACACCTGCACACATGCATGAACACACACCTGCACACATGCATGAACACACACCTGCACACATGCATGAACACACACCTGCACACACACATGAACGCACACCTGCACACACACATGAACACACACCTGCACACACACATGAACGTACACCTGCGCACACACATGAACACACACCTGCACACACATGAACACACACCTGCACACACATGAACACACACCTGCAGACACACATGAACACACACCTGCACACACACATAAACGTACACTGAATGTAATTTTTAAAATTTTGTTTAATGTCTGTCACAGTGTCAGCCCAGTCCTTGTTATGTTTGTGTCAGCCATTTCTTTGTTATGGACTATTCCCCTGCAGTCAAAAGTACATTCCAAAAGTACATTCTAAAAATACATTCCAAAAATACAATCCAAAAGTACATTCCAAAAATACATTCCAAAAGTACATTCCAAAAGTACATTCCAAAAGTACATTCCAAAAGTACATTCCAAAAGTATCTATTTATTGTGTCCATGGCAGGAGTTTTGAGGCCCAACTGTGTGCGTGTGTGTGTGTGTTTTGTGTGTGTGTGCGTGTGTGTGTGTTTGTGTGTGTGTGTGTGTGTGTGTGTGCGTGTATGTGTGTGTTTTTTTGTGTGTGCGTGTATGTGTGCGTGTATGTGTGTGTTTTTGTGTGTGTGTGTGTGTGTGTGCGTGTATGTGTGTGTTTTTTTGTGTCTGCGTGTATGTGTGCGTGTATGTGTGTGTTTTTGTGTGTGTGTATGTGTGTGTGCGTGTATGTGTGTGTTTTTGTGTGTGTTTTTTTGTGTGTGCGTGTGTGTGCGTGTATGTGTGTGTTTTTTTGTGTCTGCGTGTATGTGTGCGTGTATGTGTGTGTTTTTGTGTGTGTGTATGTGTGTGTGCGTGTATGTGTGTGTTTTTGTGTGTGTTTTTTTGTGTGTGCGTGTGTGTGCGTGTATGTGTGTGTTTTTGTGTGTGTGTGCGTTGGTGTGTATGTACGGGTGCGCGTATATGTAGGTGTGTGTGTAGTGTGTGTGCTTCAGAGTCTGTCTTTAGCTTCAGTCTGGGGCCGATGCCTCAGTCTGGGGCCGATGCTTCAGTCTGGGGCCGATGCTTCAGTCTGGGGCCGATGCTTCAGTCTGGGGCCGGTGCTTCAGTCTGGGGCCGGTGCTTTAGTCTGGGGCCGGTGCTTCAGTCTGGGGCCGGTGCTTCAGTCTGGGGCCAGTGCTTCAGTCTGGGGCCGATGCTTCAGTCTGGGGCCGGTGCTTCAGTCTGGGGCCGGTGCTTCAGTCTGGGGCCGGTGCTTCAGTCTGGGACCAGTGCTTCAGTCTGGGGCCGATGCTTCAGTCTGGGGCCGGTGCTTCAGTCTGGGGCCGGTGCTTCAGTCTGGGGCCGGTGCTTCAGTCTGGGGCCGATGCTTCAGTCTGGGGCCGATGCTTCAGGTCTGGGGCCGGTGCTTTAGTCTGGGGCCGATGCTTCAGTCTGGGGCCGATGCTTCAGTCTGGGGCCGATGCTTCAGTCTGGGGCCGGTGCAGAGGTGAGGGGCCCATGTTCTCCAGGTGAAGATCCAGTCGGTCAGTATTTACTTCCAGATGTTCATTATCATTTCTTGACGTCATCTTCATTTCAAAATGACTCATCGACCAGAGAATAATCATGTCATGCAACATTTCCATCATCAAGACCAGAGCATGTGCTGCTGATGACGCGACACTCAGGAGAAGTGGCAAAAGAAAAGACCTTTGGATTGATTGGCTTTGTCGTATAATTTGGGCCTTTTATTAGTTCTAGTGTTGGTATTTTTGAGACACTTGCAAAGCGGCTCCTGAGTATAAAATGTACTTGTAACAGTCACGAGTCACAGCTGTCTCATGGTCGAGGAGAGCACCCCAAAAGCGTCTGCCACTCAACTGCTCAGGACTTAAATCGTTGTATTTGGAGTGGGGTCTACCTCATGACAGGGAGTTGACCCTTCCACAGCCCCTGTCACTGTCGTCAACAAACATTAGCTGTCTGTCTGGTGTTGTAACTGCGCACTTCAAAACAAACACAGAGCTGTCCGCGGGGCCGACCGGGGCCGACCGGGGCCGACCGGGGCCGACCATTGAGTCTGGTGCTATTGAGGATGTGACTGTCACTGACTCGACTTTATCGGACAGGACAGTGTAGCGTGAAATGGGGATGAGAGAGGGGAAGGACATCGCAGCAAATTGTCAGTTTGCCGGAATGGGACTCATTATGCTACTTTTATATTCTATTTATTTTTATAAATGTATTTATTTTTATTGGGCCGAGGAGGGGACACCCGGAGAGAACAAGGACTCCCCGCCCACCTGGAGTCCTTGCCCTCTTCAGGTGGGTGGGGAGTCCTTGCCTCAAGTGGAGGAGTTCAAGTATCTCGGGGTCTTTTTCACGAGTGAGTGAAGGATGGAGCGTGAGATCGTCAGGTGGATCGGTGCAGCGGCTGCAGTGATGCAGTCGCTGCATCGACTGTTGTGGTGAAGAAGGAGCTGAGTCGAAAGACAAAGCTCTTGATTTACCGGTCAATCTACGTTCCTGACCTCACCTATGGTCATGAGCTTTGGGTAATGACTGAAAGGACAAGATCGCAGATACAAGCGGTCAAAATGAGTTTCCTCCGCCGGGTGGCTGGGCGCTCCCTTAGAAATAAGGTGAGGAGCTCAGTCACACGAGGGGAGCTCAGAGTAGAGCCGCTGCTCCTCCAACTAGGTGGCTCGGGCATTATGTTCCGGATGCCTTCTGGGGGCCTCCCTGGGGAGATGTTCCGGGTCTCTCGGCTGGCCTGGGAACGCCCTCGGGATCCCCCCGGAGGAGCTGGAGGAAGTGTCTGGGAGGAGGGAAGTCTGGGAGTCCCTGCTAAGACTTCTGCCCCCGTAATCCAGCCCTGGAGAAGTGGAAGCTGGATGGATGGATGATGACTAATAATATTCTTAGAAGCAACAACATCTGATCTACATGTACAGAACTTGCAAAAAATAACCATAAGTTTCAACTCCATTTTTTTCCGTTAATGCAAACTTCAATAATTCAGACGTCCCCACAACATTCTCCTCTTATCTGTGTGTGTGCTGGACAGAGGCTGCTCACAACATGCCAGATATGATAAAAATGGACAGCTCCATGTCACAACAGGTGCAGGAGAGTGTCATTCACCTTGACCTGATCTCACGTTGGTGCTTCACGGTTGTCACAGCGAATCAAACAGTCGACCTCGATAATGAGATCTGTATCTGTGGTTTAGGATGTTATGACATCACACGAAGACTTCTTATGGATCTAGCTCATGCAAACAAAAGACACTGTTTATATATATATATATATGTATATATATATATATATATATATATATATATATATATATATATATATATATATAGGCTCTGGCAGCTGCAGTCACACGTTCTATGGGGGACAAAGTTTCTTTTTTTGTACAAATCTCATGTTGACATTATTGCTGACTCAGACATATTTGGTTGCTACTGTAGCGTGCGTCAGAGCGTTTGTGATGCAGGTTATCGACAGCTCCATTGACCTTGAATATTTATGGTCTCAGTGATATGATAATCATGTGTATAATGATCACCCCGGGCAACTGCACCGTCAGGATCCATGTGGTACTCATCCACAGAGAATGAACTTACTTACAAATACTTACAAATACTTACAAATACTTACAAATACTTTCAATACAACAATGACAATGACATTATTTTGTTTACAACATAATGCTCTAGTACAGTATTCACCAGGTGAAAGGTTAAACTTTGAACTGTTCAAGGAACGCTTTTCATACCAATAGTGGCTGAGTTTTGTATCTAGTTTTGATACTAGTTTTAGTATAATTTAGAATTCTAATATTGACACTCTTGACCACCCTGCTGTACAAAAGTTCACTCATTTAAAGCAAGTCATAAAAATACTGTTATTGCAACGTACAAGGAGGGTTTTAAAAAATAATAATTGTATGGTTAAAGTAGTATTTTATTGTACATAAACATGATTTGGACTTTCTTAAAAAAGTTGTAATTGCTTTGTGTAATGACTAAATTAACAATTAATAAAAATATTAAATTAAAAAAAAACCTCAGTACCGACGCCCAATACAAGGGGGGGTTGCACTTGTGGGGATGCTACTGGTTTTGTGCAATTATGGGCACAAACATTTATTTCATAATGCCATAATAATGATAATACTGTAACATTACTGTATTTTATGTAGTACTCTGGTCTGTCCAACGTCCACACTAAAGTTACAATCACACCTTTAATCACACATTCTCATCGCAGGCGACTTCTCTCTCCCATTTAAACGGGGCCATTGTTTATTCTTTAAAAATAAAAAAAGAACAAAAGCAAAACAAATGATAGGGGAAATAAAAATACAATAAAATTAATAATAATAAATAAAAAACTCAAGAGCGTGCTAGACTTGGTGAGGCTTAGGTTTTAGGAGCAAAAGTTGAGAATAAGGGGGAAAGAATAAATAAATAAAAAGACATTTCATTGGTATACATGTCCATTCATAAACGCCCACATACATATATTTACACACATATGCACATAGTCGGCCATATATTCTTATATATATACACACACATATACATACCTCTCCCCTACATATACATACACAAAGAGGAATTACTCAAGATAATTGTCCCAGTTTTACCATTGACTTTTAAATTTGTCCTGAGGTTATTTGTTCCATTTTGCGTATGTCTGTTATGATATTTATCCTGTGGCGTTGAAGCGGTTTGAGTCGTCCATTTTTGTGTAAGCGCTTTCTTCCGCCGCCGGGAGTATATTCCACAGATAGTCTTCCTTGGTGTCCTTTGTGTCCTTTGTGTCCTTTGCGTCCTTTGCAGGAGGTTTGAGGCCCAAGTACATCATTCCAAAGTTAAAGGTAATGTTGATGTTAAAGACAGTCTGCGTTGCTTTGTTGATTTCTGTCCAGTATTTTTTAAATGATTGCCATTGTTTATTCTAAGAACACTTGTGTCACTGTTGTATTTAACCTGTTGTATTTAACCTGTTGTATTTAACCTGTTGTATTTAACCTGTTGTATTTAACCTGTTGTATTTAACCTGTTGTATTTAACCTGTTGTGTTTAACCTGTTGTGTTTTAACCTGTTGTATTTAACCTGTTGTATTTAACCTGTTGTATTTAACCTGTTGTGTTTAACCTGTTGTGTTTAACCTGTTGTGTTGAACCTGTTGTATTTAACCTGTTGTGTTTAACCTGTTGTGTTGAACCTGTTGTATTTAACCTGTTGTGTTTAACCTGTTGTGTTTAACCTGTTGTATTTAACCTGTTGTATTTAACCTGTTGTATTTAACCTGTTGTGTTGAACCTGTTGTATTTAACCTGTTGTATTTAACCTGTTGTATTTAACCTGTTGTGTTGAACCTGTTGTATTTAACCTGTTGTATTTAACCTGTTGTATTTAACCTGTTGTATTTAACCTGTTGTATTTAACCTGTTGTATTTAACCTGTTGTATTTAACCTGTTGTATTTAACCTGTTGCGTTTAACCTGTTGCGTTTAACCTGTTGCGTTTAACCTGTTGTCGTTTACCTGTTGTATTTAACCTGTTGTATTTAACCAGTTGTATTTAACCTGTTGTGTTTGACCTGTTGTGTTTAACCTGTTGTATTTAACCTGTTGTATTTAACCTGTTGTATTTAACCTGTTGTATTTGACCTGTTGTGTTTAACCTGTTGTATTTAACCTGTTGTATTTAACCTGTTGTATTTAACCTGTTGTATTTAACCTGTTGTATTTAACCTGTTGCGTTTAACCTGTTGCGTTTAACCTGTTGCGTTTAACCTGTTGTATTTAACCTGTTGTATTTAACCTGTTGTATTTAACCTGTTGTGTTTGACCTGTTGTATTTAACCTGTTGTATTTAACCTGTTGTGTTTAACCTGTTGTGTTGAACCTGTTGTGTTTAACCTGTTGTATTTAACCTGTTGTATTTAACCTGTTGTATTTAACCTGTTGTGTTTAACCTGTTGTATTTAACCTGTTGTATTTAACCTGTTGTATTTAACCTGTTGTGTTTAACCTGTTGTGTTTAACCTGTTGTATTTAACCTGTTGTGTTTAACCTGTTGTATTTAACCTGTTGTATTTAACCTGTTGTATTTAACCTGTTGTGTTTAACCTGTTGTGTTTAACCTGTTGTGTTGAACCTGTTGTGTTGAACCTGTTGTGTTGAACCTGTTGTGTTTAACTTGTTGTGTTGAACCTGTTGTGTTGAACCTGTTGTGTTGAACCTGTTGTATTTAACCTGTTGTATTTAACCTGTTGTGTTTAACCTGTTGTATTTAACCTGTTGTATTTAACCTGTTGTGTTTAACCTGTTGTGTTGAACCTGTTGTGTTTAACCTGTTGTGTTTAACCTGTTGTGTTTAACCTGTTGTGTTTAACCTGTTGTGTTGAACCTGTTGTGTTGAACCTGTTGTGTTTAACCAGTTGTATTTAACCTGTTGTGTTTAACCTGTTGTATTTAACCTGTTGTGTTTAACCTGTTGTATTTAACCTGTTGTATTTAACCTGTTGTATTTAACCTGTTGTGTTTAACCTGTTGTATTTAACCTGTTGTATTTAACCTGTTGTATTTAACCTGTTGTATTTAACCTGTTGTGTTTAACCTGTTGTGTTTAACCTGTTGTATTTAACCTGTTGTATTTAACCTGTTGTATTTAACCTGTTGTGTTGAACCTGTTGTGTTGAACCTGTTGTGTTGAACCTGTTGTATTTAACCTGTTGTGTTGAACCTGTTGTGTTGAACCTGTTGTGTTGAACCTGTTGTATTTAACCTGTTGTATTTAACCTGTTGTGTTTAACCTGTTGTATTTAACCTGTTGTATTTAACCTGTTGTGTTTAACCTGTTGTGTTGAACCTGTTGTGTTGAACCTGTTGTGTTGAACCTGTTGTGTTGAACCTGTTGTATTTAACCTGTTGTATTTAACCTGTTGTGTTTAACCTGTTGTATTTAACCTGTTGTATTTAACCTGTTGTGTTTAACCTGTTGTGTTTAACCTGTTGTGTTTAACCTGTTGTGTTTAACCTGTTGTGTTGAACCTGTTGTATTTAACCTGTTGTATTTAACCTGTTGTGTTTAACCTGTTGTATTTAACCTGTTGTGTTTAACCTGTTGTGTTTAACCTGTTGTGTTTAACCTGTTGTGTTGAACCTGTTGTGTTTAACCTGTTGTGTTGAACCTGTTGTGTTTAACCTGTTGTGTTTAACCTGTTGTGTGCACAAAAGCATCTGGACATGCCCAGACTGACTCATACTCATCACCACCTCAGCAGACTCCAAATGTCAAACAGCAAAGTTCAATCTTCATTTAGGAATGGGATTTGATAAGACTAAATATATTACTGTTCAAAATGGACCCCATGAGCAGAGGATTCAGGGGCCGATGTATTTGCTTTTGCTGCCATCTAAAGGTCAGATCTAAAACAGACATAAGTGGGATGCATTTGAGAAATGGTTTTATTCAATTTAGTAAAAATGTACTGAACTATACAGCCTTGTTACAATGTTCCCTTTAGGGGTCACGGGACAGTGGAGCCTGGGTGGGCAGGGAACATCCTGGACAGGGTCAAGCTAATCTCAGGGACAACAATTTTTGTCTTCTTTGTAGCCACCATGTGGTCCTTTTCAGCCTGGCAGCTCAGAGACGCTATGGGATCATTGAACATTTGTATTTATTTTTTGTGATACATTAAACATATTAACATTTTGAGATGTTATGAGACAAATATATTTTACAGATCTGGTTACTAACTTGTCAACTTATATTTGATTGTAATTGTTTGGAGCATTAGCTCCAGCAAAGCTGTAGCTCTTCTTCCTGGGGCCCATAATAAACAATGACATTAATATTACAGACAAATAAAACATTTTTCAACATGAAATGAAAACCTTGTACAGCACAGCACACAGTGAGGAACTAAAGTATTTGAACACCCTCCCACATAGTTCTCCCACATAGTTCTCCCACATAGAGCATTTTCACTGTGAGACATTTTACAGTTTCTGCACAAAACGGGCGTTACCTGGAGGCCGACACATGCAGTGTCATTTTAAGATTGACGCTGCAGGCAAAGTACAAAGACCAAATTCATGGAGTTTTGCCTTAAACAGTCCAACTTTTGGCTTTTTGTAATGCAGGGCTCAGAATAAGCGGTATTGCTTTGCAAAATGCAACGCAATTTCTCTCAAATGCAATGCATTCGTCAGAAAAAAAGTGTTTTTGATTAGGGATCGTCTCAAAATAGGTTGAAGCTGAAAAAGACTAAATTGTTTTTAGTCTCTCTCTGGTCTCCCCCCCTCCCCCTCAAAATATTAAAAAACTAAAATTGGATTAACCCTAAAAGGAACATTAAAACATAGCAACTTAACAGTCATCACTTGAAAACTTTCAAATAAACTCTCAAAACTTGAATTATATAATTTTACGATCGGGAAATTTCACTTGCTGCAGTACGACGTCCGTGTTGATAAAACGATGGTAGTTTGATAGACCTTGCTCACCTCTAGTCCCTGAACATCCTTTGATATGTTTATCAGTAGAAGTTATGAACTCTCCAAATAATGTCACCTGTCGCGCATGTTTGTTTACTCAATCCACATGGTCCACGGGCCCCAGGGGCCCTACGGCACAGACTCAACTCGCTCAACCAGGAAGTCATTTAAACAACGTTTCTGATTGGCCGCTGTAAATCGCTATGCGCGTTACATTTTACAACAAGTAAAGTCATGAGTGTTTGATGTCATGGATGTTGGTCTAATGCTCGTTGTGTGTGATGTCATGGATGTTGGTCTAATGCTCGTTGTGTGTGATGTCATGGATGTTGGTCTAATGCTCGTTGTGTGTGATGTCATGGATGTCGGTCTAATGCTCGTTGTGTGTGATGTCATGGATGTTGGTCTAATGCTCGTTGTGTGTGTGATGTCATGGATGTTGGTCTAATGCTCGATGTGTGTGATGTCATAGATGTTGGTCTAATGCTCGTTGTGTGTGATGTCATGGATGTCGGTCTAATGCTCGTTGTGTGTGATGTCATGGATGTTGGTCTAATGCTCGTTGTGTGTGATGTCATGGATGTTGGTCTAATGCTCGTTGTGTGTGATGTCATGGATGTTGGTCTAATGCTCGTTGTGTGTGATGTCATGGATGTTGGTCTAATGCTCGTTGTGTGTGATGTCATGGATGTTGGTCTAATGCTCGTGGTGTGTGATGTCATGGATGTTGGTCTAATGCTCGTTGTGTGTGATGTCATGGATGTTGGTCTAATGCTCGTTGTGTGTGTGATGTCATGGATGTTGGTCTAATGCTCGTTGTGTGTGATGTCATGGATGTCGGTCTAATGCTCGTTGTGTGTGATGTCATGGATGTTGGTCTGATGCTCGTGGTGTGTGATGCTAATGCTCGTTGTGTGTGATGTCATGGATGTTGGTCTAATGCTCGTTGTGTGTGATGTCATGGATGTTGGTCTAATGCTCGTTGTGTGTGATGTCATGGATGTTGGTCTAATGCTCGTTGTGTGTGATGTCATGGATGTTGGTCTAATGCTCGTTGTGTGTGATGTCATGGATGTTGGTCTAATGCTCGTTGTGTGTGATGTCATGGATGTCGGTCTAATGCTCGTTGTGTGTGATGTCATGGATGTTGGTCTAATGCTCGTTGTGTGTGATGTCATGGATGTCGGTCTAATGCTCGTTGTGTGTGTGATGTCATGGATGTTGGTCTAATGCTCGTTGTGTGTGATGTCATGGATGTTGGTCTAATGCTCGTTGTGTGTGTGATGTCATGGATGTTGGTCTAATGCTCGTTGTGTGTGATGTCATGGATGTTGGTCTAATGCTCGTTGTGTGTGATGTCATGGATGTTGGTCTAATGCTCGTTGTGTGTGTGATGTCATGGATGTTGGTCTAATGCTCGTTGTGTGTGATGTCATGGATGTTGGTCTAATGCTCGTTGTGTGTGATGTTATGGATGTTGGCCTGATGCTCGTGGTGTGTGATGTCATGGATGTTGGTCTAATGCTCGTTGTGTGTGATGTCATGGATGTCGGTCTAATGCTCGTTGTGTGTGATGTCATGGATGTTGGTCTAATGCTCGTTGTGTGTGTGATGTCATGGATGTTGGTCTAATGCTCGTTGTGTGTGATGTCATGGATGTTGGTCTAATGCTCGTTGTGTGTGATGTCATGGATGTTGGTCTAATGCTCGTTGTGTGTGATGTCATGGATGTTGGTCTAATGCTCGTTGTGTGTGATGTCATGGATGTCGGTCTAATGCTCGTTGTGTGTGTGATGTCATGGATGTTGGTCTAATGCTCGTTGTGTGTGATGTCATGGATGTTGGTCTAATGCTCGTTGTGTGTGATGTCATGGATGTTGGTCTAATGCTCGTTGTGTCTGATGTCATGGATGTTGGCCTGATGCTCGTGGTGTGTGATGTCATGGATGTTGGTCTAATGCTCGTTGTGTGTGATGTCATGGATGTCGGTCTAATGCTCGTTGTGTGTGTGATGTCATGGATGTTGGTCTAATGCTCGTTGTGTGTGATGTCATGGATGTTGGTCTAATGCTCGTTGTGTGTGATGTCATGGATGTTGGTCTAATGCTCGTTGTGTGTGATGTCATGGATGTTGGTCTAATGCTCGTTGTGTGTGATGTCATGGATGTTGGTCTAATGCTCGTTGTGTGTGATGTCATGGATGTTGGCCTGATGCTCGTGGTGTGTGATGTCATGGATGTTGGTCTAATGCTCGTTGTGTGTGATGTCATGGATGTTGGTCTAATGCTCGTTGTGTCTGATGTCATGGATGTTGGCCTGATGCTCGTGGTGTGTGATGTCATGGATGTTGGTCTAATGCTCGTTGTGTGTGATGTCATGGATGTTGGTCTAATGCTCGTTGTGTGTGATGTCATGGATGTTGGTCTAATGCTCGTTGTGTGTGATGTCATGGATGTTGGTCTAATGCTCGTTGTGTGTGATGTCATGGATGTTGGTCTAATGCTCGTTGTGTGTGTGATGTCATGGATGTTGGTCTAATGCTCGTTGTGTGTGATGTCATGGATGTTGGTCTAATGCTCGTTGTGTGTGATGTCATGGATGTTGGTCTAATGCTCGTTGCTGATAGAGTTTTTTAGTATTTCAAAACAATTACTGTCACAACAACGTATTGAAGCTTCACAGCAACAAAAAGACGAAATATAGGTACAACACTCCCCAGACTAAAAATATTTAGTCTTTTTCAGCTTCATCCTATTTTGAGAGGATCCCTTAGCAGCTTCTGCGAAAAATGCATGTTCAATTGTATCACCAAAGCGCCTAAAAAGTACTGATCACTTGTCAATCGATCGTCAATAACAGCATGACACATGTAGGACGCTGTGTTGACTTGACGAGGTCCCACTGCTGAGCGGGAGGAGCCACCGGGATGAGCCATCGGGAGAGCGAGAGGAGTCACCGGGAGAGTGGGAGGAGCCACCGGGATGAGCGGGAGGAGCCACCGGGATGAGCCACTGGGAGAGTGGGAGGAGCCACCATCTGTATCGGGTATGAGAGCAGGTATCTGTACTTTCTAGTTCACTACTTCTTTTTTAACTGGACTGTAAAGTAAAATTATACGTTTTGATGGTTTATTTTTAAATGAAGATAAGTTTGTCATCTTTAGTTCGGGAGCAGGACCACGCCCCTCCCTCCCACCCTCTTTTGAATTGTTCTAATGATTGTACCTAGATGGGGGTCTCGAGGCCCGGGGGCCCTCAGCGCCAGAAGCCCCAAAACTGTATCTACTTCTGTACATTTGTGTTCACAAACACTTTGCATCGTAGCTGGGGTCATGGTTTTTGCTGGTGAAGCACCTTTTAGTTCGTGAAATCGTCCGTATAAATGATCATGAAAATAGTTTCTTATAAACAAATAGGACATTTTTATCCAGATCACCATTTGAAGCTTTAGTATTTCTGTGAATTACTTTTACTTTCTAGTCTTAAAGTTACATGGAGTATAGGGGCCATTCCAACAATAGATTTTTAACTGCAGGCACTACGAGAATAAACTCCTAATATTTCGACATTTAAGTCGTAATTTTAGAGAATAAAGTCAAAAACTGAAAAAAATTATAAAATTAAAAAAATCATAATTTTACGATAATTAAATAATAATATTATGAGAATAATGTCATAATTTTACTCAAATCCTTCCAAAGCGACGCAGAAATGCAATGAACTTTCTCCCCCACGGTCGGCTTAAACGAGTTACAAGTTAAAACAAAAGCCCAGAAAAGATGGCGAACTTTATCATGCTCCTTTTAAAATCAGTCCTGACTCTGGCACCAGCAGGAGGCCGGTCCATGTTTAGTCCTGACTCTGGCACCAGCAGGAGGCCGGTCCCTGTTTAGTCCTGACTCTGGCACCAGCAGGAGGCCGGTCCATGTTTAGTCCTGACTCTGGCACCAGCAGGAGGCCGGTCCATGTTTAGTCCTGACTCTGGCACCAGCAGGAGGCCGGTCCATGTTTAGTCCTGACTCTGGCACCAGCAGGAGGCCGGTCCATGTTTAGTCCTGACTCTGGCACCAGCAAGAGGTCGGTCCATGTTTAGTCCTGACTCTGGCACCAGCAGGAGGCCGGTCCATGTTTAGTCCTGACTCTGGCACCAGCAGGAGGCCGGTCCATGTTTAGTCCTGACTCTGGCACCAGCAGGAGGCCGGTCCATGTTTAGTCCTGACTCTGGCACCAGCAGGAGGCCGGTCCACGTTTAGTCCTGACTCTGGCACCAGCAGGAGGCCGGTCCATGTTTAGTCCTGACTCTGGCACCAGCAGGAGGCCGGTCCATGTTTAGTCCTGACTCTGGCACCAGCAGGAGGCCGGTCCATGTTTAGTCCTGACTCTGGCACCAGCAGGAGGCCGGTCCATGTTTAGTCCTGACTCTGGCACCAGCAGGAGGCCGGTCCATGTTTAGTCCTGACTCTGGCACCAGCAGGAGGCCGGTCCATGTTTAGTCCTGACTCTGGCACCAGCAAGAGGTCGGTCCATGTTTAGTCCTGACTCTGGCACCAGCAGGAGGCCGGTCCATGTTTAGTCCTGACTCTGGCACCAGCAGGAGGCCGGTCCATGTTTAGTCCTGACTCTGGCACCAGCAGGAGGCCGGTCCATGTTTAGTCCTGACTCTGGCACCAGCAGGAGGCCGGTCCATGTTTAGTCCTGACTCTGGCACCAGCAGGAGGCCGGTCCATGTTTAGTCCTGACTCTGGCACCAGCAGGAGGCCGGTCCATGTTTAGTCCTGACTCTGGCACCAGCAGGAGGCCGGTCCATGTTTAGTCCTGACTCTAGCACCAGCAGGAGGCCGGTCCATGTTTAGTCCTGACTCTGGCACCAGCAGGAGGCCTGTCCATGTTTAGTCCTGACTCTGGCACCAGCAGGAGGCCGGTCCATGTTTAGTCCTGACTCTGGCACCAGCAGGAGGCCGGTCCATGTTTAGTCCTGACTCTGGCACCAGCAGGAGGCCGGTCCATGTTTAGTCCTGACTCTGGCACCAGCAGGAGGCCGGTCCATGTTTAGTCCTGACTCTGGGCACCAGCAGGAGGCCGGTCCATGTTTAGTCCTGACTCTGGGCACCAGCAGGAGGCCGGTCCATGTTTAGTCCTGACTCTGGCACCAGCAGGAGGCTGGTCCATGTTTAGTCCTGACTCTGGCACCAGCAGGAGGCCGGTCCATGTTTAGTCCTGACTCTGGCACCAGCAGGAGGCCGGTCCATGTTTAGTCCTGACTCTGGCACCAGCAGGAGGCCGGTCCATGTTTAGTCCTGACTCTGGCACCAGCAGGAGGCCGGTCCATGTTTAGTCCTGACTCTGGCACCAGCAGGAGGCCGGTCCATGTTTAGTCCTGACTCTGGCACCACCAGGAGGCCAGTCCCTGAGGTCCTCAAAATCCGAGATGGTTAAATACAAATCTAACAAAAATAATTGATTGTGTTTATGTTTAATAAGTTGTTGTTTCCCAGAGCTCCGTATTGGTTTCATTTGCACATAATATAGAGATACTTTTACAGTATTTGTACTGGGCCAAAACATATTTAGCTTTATAACTAATATAATACAGGTACAGGCTTGTTCATTAAGATAACATGAGAAAGTAGAATAATAATGTTCATAAATGTGACTTCCCATTCATACATAAGTGTCTACAAAGGTTCTATGTTCTGAGCTTTACTTTGAATTACAATATAGGTTGTGACAAAAGTGAAGCACAGAAACATGTTCACGTACCACAGTATTTACATTTGAACAGTGGCTCAACACAATTAGAAGCATTCAGTTTTAAGATAAATTACATGAAAATGAGAACGTTTACCTGAATAATGAAGCTTTACATTTTCTTTCATTGTGACCAAATGTGTCTAATCTTTCAGCTCAAACAGGACCAGCCCCGTCTTCTGGATGTTTGTCGTGTTGTTCAGATGGAGAGGCTCATCATCTGTACAGGACACAGGGACACACCTATAGGACAATGTTTGTGTGTCTCCAGAGTCCGGAGCCTTTTTACTCTCAAGCACTCGGAATTTCTTCTTGCTCTTGTAATAGTTTTTTGTTCTGTTTTTCCCCTTGGTGCAAATCCGGTTCACCTCATTTAAGTCGGTCTTGTTGTCTTTATCTCCCAAAATAATGGCGTTGATGTTGTTGAGGGTTTGCAGTCTTTTCTTCCAAGTTCCTGAAGCAGTAAAGCTGTGAGCGTATAGAATGTATGACTTGTAGCTGTCATAAATTAGAGGATATACTTTTTAATCAAAATGTGAAGAAAGTTTTCTAAATCTTTTATGGAAATGATCACATTTCAATGACGCAAAGAAAGTCTTTTGAGCAATTAAAAATAATATATACATTACTATTATTCACCCTCTCAACTGTTTAAAATGGGAGCATTGAACTCTACTGCACATGTGAGAATGTCACTCTGAGGGAACTCTAATGCACATGTGAGAATGTCACTCTGAGGGAACTCTAATGCACATGTGAGAATGTCACTCTGAGGGAACTCTAATGCACATGTGAGAATGTCACTCTGAGGGAACTCTAATGCACATGTGAGAATGTCACTCTGAGGGAACTCTACTGCACATGTGAGAATGTCACTCTGAGGGAACTCTAATGCACATGTGAGAATGTCACTCTGAGGGAACTCTAATGCACATGTGAGAATGTCACTCTGAGGGAACTCTAATGCACATGTGAGAATGTCACTCTGAGGGAACTCTAATGCACATGTGAGAATGTCACTCTGAGGGAACTCTAATGCACATGTGAGAATGTCACTCTGAGGGAACTCTAATGCACATTTGAGAATGTCACTCTGAGGGAACTCTAATGCACATGTGAGAATGTCACTCTGAGGGAACTCTAATGCACATGTGAGAATGTCACTCTGAGGGAACTCTAATGCACATGTGAGAATGTCACTCTGAGGGAACTCTAATGCACATTTGAGAATGTCACTCTGAGGGAACTCTAATGCACATGTGAGAATGTCACTCTGAGGGAACTCTAATGCACATGTGAGAATGTCACTCTGAGGGAACTCTAATGCACATGTGAGAATGTCACTCTGAGGGAACTCTACTGCACATGTGAGAATGTCACTCTGAGGGAACTCTAATGCACATGTGAGAATGTCACTCTGAGGGAACTCTAATGCACATGTGAGAATGTCACTCTGAGGGAACTCTACTGCACATGTGAGAATGTCACTCTGAGGGAACTCTACTGCACATGTGAGAATGTCACTCTGAGGGAACTCTAATGCACATGTGAGAATGTCACTCTGAGGGAACTCTACTTCACATGTGAGAATGTCACTCTGAGGGAACTCTACTGCACATGTGAGAATGTCACTCTGAGGGAACTCTAATGCACATGTGAGAATGTCACTCTGAGGGAACTCTAATGCACATGTGAGAATGTCACTCTGAGGGAACTCTAATGCACATGTGAGAATGTCACTCTGAGGGAACTCTAATGCACATGTGAGAATGTCACTCTGAGGGAACTCTAATGCACATGTGAGAATGTCACTCTGAGGGAACTCTAATGCACATGTGAGAATGTCACTCTGAGGGAACTCTACTGCACATGTGAGAATGTCATTCTGAGGGAACTCTACTTCACATGTGAGAATGTCACTCTGAGGGAACTCTAATGCACATGTGAGAATGTCACTCTGAGGGAACTCTACTGCACATGTGAGAATGTCACTCTGAGGGAACTCTACTGCACATGTGAGAATGTCACTCTGAGGGAACTCTAATGCACATGTGAGAATGTCACTCTGAGGGAACTCTAATGCACATGTGAGAATGTCACTCTGAGGGAACTCTACTGCACATGTGAGAATGTCACTCTGAGGGAACTCTACTGCACATGTGAGAATGTCACTCTGAGGGAACTCTAATGCACATGTGAGAATGTCACTCTGAGGGAACTCTACTGCACATGTGAGAATGTCACTCTGAGGGAACTCTACTGCACATGTGAGAATGTCACTCTGAGGGAACTCTAATGCACATGTGAGAATGTCACTCTGAGGGAATTCTAATGCACATGTGAGAATGTCACTCTGAGGGAACTCTAATGCACATGTGAGAATGTCACTCTGAGGGAACTCTAATGCACATGTGAGAATGTCACTCTGAGGGAACTCTACTGCACATGTGAGAATGTCACTCTGAGGGAACTCTAATGCACATGTGAGAATGTCACTCTGAGGGAACTCTAATGCACATGTGAGAATGTCACTCTGAGGGAACTCTAATGCACATGTGAGAATGTCACTCTGAGGGAACTCTAATGCACATGTGAGAATGTCACTCTGAGGGAACTCTACTGCACATGTGAGAATGTCACTCTGAGGGAACTCTACTGCACATGTGAGAATGTCACTCTGAGGGAACTCTAATGCACATGTGAGAATGTCACTCTGAGGGAACTCTAATGCACATGTGAGAATGTCACTCTGAGGGAACTCTAATGCACATGTGAGAATGTCACTCTGAGGGAACTCTAATGCACATGTGAGAATGTCACTCTGAGGGAACTCTAATGTACATGTGAGAATGTCACTCTGAGGGAACTCTACTGCACATGTGAGAATGTCACTCTGAGGGAACTCTAATGCACATGTGAGAATGTCACTCTGAGGGAACTCTAATGCACATGTGAGAATGTCACTCTGAGGGAACTCTAATGCACATGTGAGAATGTCACTCTGAGGGAACTCTACTGCACATGTGAGAATGTCACTCTGAGGGAACTCTACTGCACATGTGAGAATGTCACTCTGAAGGAACTCTAATGCACATGTGAGAATGTCACTCTGAGGGAACTCTAATGCACATGTGAGAATGTCACTCTGAGGGAACTCTAATGCACATGTGAGAATGTCACTCTGAGGGAACTCTAATGCACATGTGAGAATGTCACTCTGAGGGAACTCTACTGCACATGTGAGAATGTCACTCTGAGGGAACTCTAATGCACATGTGAGAATGTCACTCTGAGGGAACTCTAATGCACATTTGAGAATGTCACTCTGAGGGAACTCTAATGCACATGTGAGAATGTCACTCTGAGGGAACTCTAATGCACATGTGAGAATGTCACTCTGAGGGAACTCTACTGCACATGTGAGAATGTCACTCTGAGGGAACTCTAATGCACATGTGAGAATGTCACTCTGAGGGAACTCTAATGCACATGTGAGAATGTCACTCTGAGGGAACTCTACTGCACATGTGAGAATGTCACTCTGAGGGAACTCTAATGCACATGTGAGAATGTCACTCTGAGGGAACTCTAATGCACATGTGAGAATGTCACTCTGAGGGAACTCTACTGCACATGTGAGAATGTCACTCTGAGGGAACTCTAATGCACATGTGAGAATGTCACTCTGAGGGAACTCTACTGCACATGTGAGAATGTCACTCTGAGGGAACTCTACTGCACATGTGAGAATGTCACTCTGAGGGAACTCTAATGCACATGTGAGAATGTCACTCTGAGGGAACTCTAATGCACATGTGAGAATGTCACTCTGAGGGAACTCTACTGCACATGTGAGAATGTCACTTTGAGGGAACTCTAATGCACATGTGAGAATGTCACTCTGAGGGAACTCTAATGCACATGTGAGAATGTCACTCTGAGGGAACTCTAATGCACATGTGAGAATGTCACTCTGAGGGAACTCTAATGCACATGTGAGAATGTCACTCTGAGGGAACTCTAATGCACATGTGAGAATGTCACTCTGAGGGAACTCTACTGCACATGTGAGAATGTCACTCTGAGGGAACTCTAATGCACATGTGAGAATGTCACTCTGAGGGAACTCTAATGCACATGTGAGAATGTCACTCTGAGGGAACTCTACTGCACATGTGAGAATGTCACTCTGAGGGAACTCTAATGCACATGTGAGAATGTCACTCTGAGGGAACTCTAATGCACATGTGAGAATGTCACTCTGAGGGAACTCTAATGCACATGTGAGAATGTCACTCTGAGGGAACTCTACTGCACATGTGAGAATGTCACTCTGAGGGAACTCTAATGCACATGTGAGAATGTCACTCTGAGGGAACTCTACTGCACATGTGAGAATGTCACTCTGAGGGAACTCTAATGCACATATGAGAATGTCAGAAAATTCAAAACAACTAAGGAATGAACAGCATCTAAATACAGGTGTTCCAACACCGCAGGCACGAGTTTTCATTCATAAACACACTAAAAACATATTCATGAGTTGACAACTATTTCTATAATCATTAGTTGCAATTAACTGAATAACTTGTGGCAGACCTATTTTACTTTGACAAAACCACCTTATTGTTCACGTTTTAGATATGTTGAGGTTAATCCTGGTAAAACTAAAGAAATCATGTACAAACTTAAAGGGTCAATGTGGGAACACGTATAAAAGGACTAGTAACCAACGAGCACGAGTCTTTCTGCAAAGAACCACTAGAAGGAGCCAAAGTATCACCAGTCAAAATTGAACCACCTCCTTAGGAACCACTGCGTTGTAATAGTTCTGTCTCCATGGATCTGCCTCGTCAACCTGTGCACTTAGAAACACAAGCAAAAAAAGACCTATTTAGACCGTGCAATGCTTAAGGATTAAACGAGACTAAATGAGTCCTAAACCTCATATAATCCACAATTAAAATAGAAATAAAGATTCAAGTTGCATTCACACCATTTCAAAATTGTAACTAAACCCGATAAAAACGTGATCTGTCAATCAATCAATCAATCAAACTTAATTTCTAAAACGCTAGTCATACAAAAACAAGTAACACGAAGGCTTTACAGTGAACAATCCCACATCTCCACATCTCGGCCCCGCCTGTGTGCATGTGTGCCTGAAACATCCCGCTCACACTTATTCACTCACACCTTTGACTGTAAATATACGATGGACAGTCGGTCATCACTCTGCCCCGCCCGCTGAAATGACAACCTATCAATCAAAATGGCGTGGGCTGCTATCCCCCACTCACCCAGCAGGGGGCAGCAGAGGGGGAGCTGGCAGGAGCGAGGGAGGAACTCTTAACTTTCAATATATTAGTTTTGATTAGTTTGTTGTTAATGTGAATTTATGTTATTTTGATCTTGTCAAATAATCTGTTTAATTTATTGAGATCTTGTTTTTGATCTAAAGGCAATTTACTAAATTTACTACTACTAAAAACATTATTATTATTGTTATTATTATAGAGTGCTCTTACATTTGAGGCCAAAGTCTCTAAAAGTCTTACGTCTCACGATGTTGTGCGAAGAAATGTGTTTTGTTATATTACATTCCAGTCATTGCAGTTTCACCACTAAACTCTGTTCAGACAGTGATACAGACACAGAAACTGTACTTGTGACGGGAGGTTCTGGTCCAGATGGACTGTGGCCTCCTGCCTGAGGGGAGTGGCCTCCTGCATGAGGGGAGTGGCCTCCTGCATGAGGGGAGTGGCCTCCTGCCTGAGGGGAGTGGCCTCCTGCATGAGGGGAGTGGCCTCCTGCATGAGGGGAGTGGCCTCCTGCCTGAGGGGAGTGGCCTCCTGCATGAGGGGAGTGGCCTCCTGCATGAGGGGAGTGGCCTCCTGCCTGAGGGGAGTGGCCTCCTGCCTGAGGGGAGTGGCCTCCTGCATGAGGGGAGTGGCCTCCTGCATGAGGGGAGTGGCCTCCTGCATGAGGGGAGTGGCCTCCTGCATGAGGGGAGTGGCCTCCTGCCTGAGGGGAGTGGCCTCCTGCCTGAGGGGAGTGGCCTCCTGCCTGAGGGGAGTGGCCTCCTCCCTGAGGGGAGTGGCCTCCTGCCTGAGGGGAGTGGCCTCCTGCCTGAGGGGAGTGGCCTCCTCCCTGAGGGGAGTGGCCTCCTGCCTGAGGGGAGTGGCCTCCTCCCTGAGGGGAGTGGCCTCCTGCCTGAGGGGAGTGGCCTCCTGCCTGAGGGGAGTGGCCTCCTGCATGAGGGGAGTGGCTCAAATAGTGCGTGTCCAGGGTGAGAAGGGTCGGCTGTGATCCTGCTGGTCCCAGAGTCCTGGAGACTGGTTTTATTGACCTTTCGTTGTAATCGCACTTCCGGTCCAGCGGGAACTCTGTTGGTGAACAAGTCTTGCAGCTAAAATATGCTATAAAGTAGATATATTTGTGTAAGAATGTTAAAACCCGAAAAGAGCTTTTTAGTCTGTGTAGAACCTCTTTGTCTGGAGGTCGGCAGCCTTATGTTCACTAATAGAACCAGAGGATTATGCAGCGTATGCAGGCCCCCAGAAGGGCTTCTGGAATAAGGTGAATACACACCAAAAATCTGTACTTTGTTTGCTCTGGAGATCGTCTTTTCTGTTTTATGAAAATAAAGATTACATTTCGACTACAGTTGTGTTTATTTTCACTTGACTTAATTGGCCCGAGCTGTAAAAGTCCCTGAACATTGATGAAAAGTCTCTCATAGGGTTTAGATGCCATCGCATTTTCATCAAATGTACATTGCAAGAATGTCCAACCCGACAGCTAAGCCTTGAACTGTGCCCTAGGGGCCCCTATGGGCCCCTAGGGGCCCCGAGGCTCATGAAATCTGGTCATCATTGGATCCAAATGTTGCCGCCACTTTTACTTTTTATTTTCAAATAGGTTTTTGGTCTGAATGTGCCCAGAGAGAGACGTTCAAAGTCTATAATCAGACTATTTCTGTGGTGTAGCACATCATAGAAATATGTCTGTTTCCTGTTTCTTCAATGACCTTCAATGACCACATGCACTGACCTACTGAGCTCAAATACCCCTGAATGAATAATCACATGGCCAATGTGCTCTGTAGCGCCCCCTACCTAATACATGGAAGGGCAACATTGTCCGATTTGTCTGAAAGTTGGGGGTTTATTCATTATTAGATGCAAACAGCACAAAATATATACTAATCCAGGTTAAAACCTGGACCAAAATCATCAAGATAATAATTTGACATTATATTCATGCATTCTGCTTTAAATTATGGCTGTGGGAAGCGGAACTTTGGCCAAAATGGATCCTGAACCTTGTCACAATCACTACTGTAATAAAGGCGGTAATAAAGAGTGCCAGACGCTGCCATTAGCACCTCCACCACAGCAAATAAACAAAACCAAAAGAATGTGCCACTCTAGGATCGTAATTGTCTCACAGCAGAGACTCTTTAAGTGGCACAGACGAGAGGCGCTGATGCAACAAGAGGTTTGTCACGGATCAAGATGGAGGTGGGGGGTGGAGGTGGGGGGTGGAGGTGGGGGTGGAGGTGGGGGGTGGTTTGAGCTCAAATCTAGTCTTAGACCTGGTTTAGAACTGGTTTAGTGATTGTTGAGTCCATTCAAAGCTAAAATATGTGTGCTGCTCTGTATTTAAATGTAAATATAAATGTATTATGCACAAAACCTCACAACAAATAATGACAGTGAGCCACACGCTTGAAACACATTTACAACTCAAAATAGTCATGATTTTTAGACAGGACAGCAAAGCGTGAAATGGGGATAAAAGATAATCAAGGCCATGCAGTAAACAGCGCACGACTCTGTGCAGCCGCTTTAACACTAGGCCGGTCCATGTTTAGTCCTGACTCTGGCACCAGCAGGAGGCCGGTCCATGTTTAGTCCTGACTCTGGCACCAGCAGGAGGCCGGTCCATGTTTAGTCCTGACTCTGGCACCAGCAGGAGGACGGTCCATGTTTAGTCCTGACTCTGGCACCAGCAGGAGGCCGGTCCATGTTTAGTCCTGACTCTGGCACCAGCAGGAGGCCGGTCCATGTTTAGTCCTGACTCTGGCACCAGCAGGAGGCCGGTCCATGTTTAGTCCTGACTCTGGCACCAGCAGGAGGCCGGTCCATGTTTAGTCCTGACTCTGGGCACCAGCAGGAGGCCGCTCCATGTTTAGTCCTGACTCTGGCACCAGCAGGAGGCCGGTACATGTTTAGTCCTGACTCTGGGCACCAGCAGGAGGCCGCTCCATGTTTAGTCCTGACTCTGGCACCAGCAGGAGGCCGTTACAGTCTAACCTACTGGAGACAAACACATGGATAAGTCTCTCCAAATCTGGATTTGACACTATATTTTTGATTTTGGCAACGTTTTTTAGATGGTAAAAAGCTGCTGATGTTATTGATTTGACGTGTTAAAATTCAAGTCTGAGTCCATTATTACCTCCAGATTTATAACTTGGTTTGTAGGTTTTAGAGCGAGACTCTGGAGGTGACGCTGACACTTTCTCTTTGTTTCTGTGACAAAGACGATGATTTCAGTCTTGTCTGAGTTCAGCTGGAGAAAGTTGTTCTGCTCCACACACTGATCTGTTGCACCAGCAGGAGGCCCTCTGGCACCAGCAGGAGGCCCTCTGGCACCAGCAGGAGGCCGGTCCACACACTGATCTGTTGCACCAGCAGGAGGCCCTCTGGCACCAGCAGGAGGCCCTCTGGCACCAGCAGGAGGCCGGTCCACACACTGATCTGTTGCACCAGCAGGAGGCCCTCTGGGACCAGCAGGAGGCCCTCTGGCACTAGCAGGAGGCCCTCTGGCACCAGCAGGAGGCCGGTCCACACACTAATCTGTTGTTGCAGTGACAGAGTGAATCCACTGGTCCATATTCACCTGCGACAGTGAAACATAGATCTGACTCGTCTGCATCATTGTGATAACGGCAGCATGTAGAGGTTGAACAGAAGGGGATCCAGGACTGACCCTTGGGGCACTCCACAGGTCAGGGGAAAGGTCACCCTTGGGTGAAATCTGTTCTTACAATATGGAAGGCGCTAATCAAAACATACAAACTAATCAAACAAATGATCACTTCTCAAAGTAGTTTATCCTTGAACCAAGAAATTGCGTGTGATCTCCCCCAAACTGATTAAATAATATTCAATTAACAGGTTTGACAAAATTGTACTAGTTATAATATCGTACAGAATTCTGTATTTTGATGAACTTACCCCATAATGGGGAAAGTCTAGGCCTTCGTCAGGCCTAGACGCCGAAACGTTGCCTCTTCACCATTAAACTTTTATTTTGTAAGTTTGACAGTGTGCAGGATTTCTTTCCCCTTCACAGTTCAGCGTCACGTACGCCCTTATCCTACGCACCTGGCACAGAACCTGATGTGCAGAGCATCGTCTTGATTTCGATTAACTTACCCCAAAACCAGGTTTCTGGTCCGGGACGAGCCCCCACTTTTACTACTCCAGCTCAGGAACAGAAACCAAGAGACCACAACATTTGAAATGACATTTATGAAATAAAATACTGTGAACCTGTAGATCAGTGGAAGTATAGATAAAAGAAAACTAAATGGAGTCAGCTGGAGGCCCGAGGAGGAGCAGAGCCGAGCACCAACAGACTGGCTTTAAAATAAGAGCGCGGTCAAAGTCTTGCAACGTAATCTTCTTTAATTCAAAATAGTCATTAATATTCTATTGTGATTTGAGAAATTCAATTGTCCAATTATATTTTATAAAAATGCAAAATAACATGTATTTTGCATTTGCATTTGGCAAATACCACTTTAACATGGCATAATTCATTTTAATTTCCTAAATGAAAAATTGAAATGTCAAATTGAATATTAGATCCGAAAGACCAACTTGTCTTCTAATTTCATTCAAAAGGTTAATTCATATTCAATTGCAATTGTCAAATTAAATTGTCAAATGGAACATTTAATTTCCAAAATACATGATAAAACTGCAAAACAAGTGGTACAAATGGAAATAAACTTTGATTTGAACTGTAATTTATACTGAAACTGAACATGATTAAAACACAAAGAAAACTCTAAATAAATATTACAAATGTATTCGAGCCTCTGTGTCAAATCAATGTACTTAAGTCACCTGCATGATTTACTTCAAGGAATAATAGAGGATTTTTTGCCGATTTGAGAACTCAAGCAACTGTTAGTCCCTTTTCAAAAATATTCTTTATTATTCTTTAATGTAACTAAGTGGATGTTTTTAGTCTTTTACAGAAACGCCATCAGCTTGACCTTTACAGACAATTTAACCCAAATGGATAACATAGATTTTTCTTAGTCTATGAACTGAAATCGTGTGCCATGCTAGATTGCAGCACTATTAATATCAGCAAATTTGTTAAATAGAAGATTGAAGATGAAGATTTTGTGATTTTACGTGAAGCTCTTTGCCTGACGTATGAATTGTGCTCTACAAATAAACTTGCCTTGCCACCTCAGACACATAGTATAGTTTTGTCCACACATTTGGAACGTGGGCATTGCAGATGGACATGGCAGGATTCAGCTCTGCGGAGGGGCCGGGTGCCTGAGACCAGACGGGGCCCAGATAATATTGTATTTCTCCTTGCACCAGGCGCCGACTTTTTGATGTGCTATACGGGCTCCATCAAAGAGAGGAAATCAATAGTAATATTTCTGGCAGCTGGTCCGTGCGTCTGC
>NW_027315746.1:34305979-34328479 GCF_026437365.1 Eucyclogobius newberryi | reverse complement strand
CTGTACATCACTTCTCTGTTGGATCTGTTGTGAGCTGGAGATGAGAGAGAACAGAAGAGAACAGGAAACAAGGCCGGAAGAAACCCATTCTACAGCAGCAGAGCTAATAATGGACAAGAACAAATAACAGACTTATCAACTGTCAGTCAAATCATGTAGCGTGGTTAGCATCAGGGCTTTTTTACCCCTAAAGGTTGATTTTTGCCACTCACTTCAACAGGTCAGGAAATAAGTCGATCACATAAATCATGTAGATACATAAAAAAAAGAAACATGGGTGTATTGGTTCACTGCAGATCCTGTTCACACAAAGCTAAACTAAGGCTAATCCTCAAAGATATTTGGTATAAAACAGGTATAATCCTCGTGAAGCAGTGTTTCAGGAGTCTAAAAACAGGTGTACCGCTGTAATGGAGCATCTGTCAGTTTATTTAATGACATCACAGCACCAATATTGCGTCTATTCTGCATAAATAAGTGACATTTACTGTGTTTACTGCAGAATCCTGCACCACGAGTCGATACAATGGAGGAGCCACAAAGTTTGTCTCTATCGAGTCCGTTTGGAAGCTGAGACATTATATTCCAGTGACATCTGAAGCTGTGAAGTCTGCTTTCCTCTTGTCTTCAGTACATTTCTTATCCACGTTGAACATTTAGAATTTCTCCCATGTTTAAAAAGACTCCACTGAGTTTCTGTTTCCACCTTTACATCTGCAGCCGTCTCTTATTCTGTGGCAGTGTCACAGCGCCACCCTCAGGCCTGTTAGATGTATGACAGTGGTTTGAGGCCTTTTGAGTGCTTCGTGTGGATGCAACATTTACTGAACCAGGGCCGTTTATGCGGATGTAGCCCCAGACTGTGGATGTGGCCCCAGACTGTGGATGTGGCTCCAGACTGTGGATGTGGCCCCAGACTGTGGATGTGGCTCCAGACTGTGGATGTGGCCCCAGACTGTGGATGTGGCTCCAGACTGTGGATGTGGCCCCAGACTGTGGATGTGGCCCCAGACTGTGGATGTGGCCCCAGACTGTGGATGTGGCCCCAGACTGTGGATGTGGCTCCAGACTGTGGATGTGGCTCCAGACTGTGGATGTGGCCCCAGACTGTGGATGTGGCTCCAGACTGTGGATGTGGCCCCAGACTGTGGATGTGGCCCCAGACTGTGGATGTGGCTCCAGACTGTGGATGTGGCCCCAGACTGTGAATGTGGCTCCAGACTGTGGATATGGCTCCAGACTGTGGATGTGGCTCCAGACTGATGATGTGGCCCCAGACTGTGGATGTAGCTCCAGACTGTGGATGTAGCTCTAGACTGTGGATGTGGCTCCAGACTGTGGATGTGGCTCCAGACTGATGATGTGGCCCCAGACTGTGGATGTAGCTCCAGACTGTGGATGTGGCCCCGGACTGTGGATGTGGCCCCAGACTGTGGATGTAGCCCCAGACTGTGGATGTGGCTCCAGACTGTGGATGTGGCTCCAGACTGTGGATGTAGCTCTAGACTGTGGATGTGGCCCCAGACTGTGGATGGAGCTCCAGACTGTGGATGTGGCTCCAGACTGTGGATGTGGCTCCAGACTGTGGATGTGGCTCCAGACTGTGGATGTGGCCCCAGACTGTGGATGTGGCTCCAGACTGTGGATGTGGCCCCAGACTGTGGATGTGGCCCAAGACTGTGGATGTGGCTCCAGACTGTGGATGTGGCTCCAGACTGTGGATGTGGCCCCAGACTGTGGATGTGGCTCCAGACTGTGGATGTGGCTCCAGACTGTGGATGAGGCCCCAGACTGTGGATGTGGCTCCAGACCGTGGATGTTGCCCCAGACTGTGGATGTGGCCCCAGACTGTGGATGTGGCTCCAGACTGTGGATGTGGCTCCAGACTGTGGATGTGGCTCCAGACTGATGATGTGGCCCCAGACTGTGGATGTAGCTCCAGACTGTGGATGTAGCTCTAGACTGTGGATGTGGCTCCAGACTGTGGATGTGGCTCCAGACTGATGATGTGGCCCCAGACTGTGGATGTGGCTCCAGACTGTGGATGTGGCCCCAGACTGTGGATGTGGCCCCAGACCGTGGATGTTGCCCCAGACTGTGGATGTGGCCCCAGACTGTGGATGTGGCTCCAGACTGTGGATGTGGCTCCAGACTGTGGATGTGGCTCCAGACTGATGATGTGGCCCCAGACTGTGGATGTAGCTCCAGACTGTGGATGTAGCTCTAGACTGTGGATGTGGCTCCAGACTGTGGATGTGGCTCCAGACTGATGATGTGGCCCCAGACTGTGGATGTAGCTCCAGACTGTGGATGTAGCTCTAGACTGTGGATGTGGCCCCAGACTGTGGATGGAGCTCCAGACTGTGGATGTGGCCCCGGACTGTGGATGAAGCTCCAGACTGTGGATGTGGCCCCAGACTGTGGATGTGGCTCCAGACTGTGGATGTGGCTCCAGACTGTGGATGTGGCCCCAGACTGTGGATATGGCTCCAGACTGTGAATGTGGCTCCAGACTGTGGATGTGGCTCCAGACTGTGGATGTGGCCCCAGACTGTGGATGTGGCTCCAGACTGTGGATGTAGCTCCAGACTGTGGATGTGGCTCCAGACTGTGGATGTGGCTCCAGACTGTGGATGTGGCCCCAGACTGTGGATGTGGCCCCGGACTGTGGATGTGGCTCCAGACTGTAGATGTGGCCCCAGACTGTGGATGTGGCTCCAGACTGTGGATGTGGCCCCAGACTGTGGATGTAGCTCCAGACTGTGGATGTGGCCCCGGACTGTGGATGTGGCCCCAGACTGTGGATGTAGCCCCAGACTGTGGATGTGGCCCCAGACTGTGGATGTGGCTCCAGACTGTGGATGTAGCTCTAGACTGTGGATGTGGCCCCAGACTGTGGATGGAGCTCCAGACTGTGGATGTGGCCCCGGACTGTGGATGTGGCCCCACACTGTGGATGTAGCCCCAGACTGTGGATGTGACCCCAGACTGTGGATGTGGCTCCAGACTGTGGATGTAGCTCTAGACTGTGGATGTGGCCCCAGAGTGTGGATGGAGCTCCAGACTGTGGATGTGGCCCCAGACTGTGGATGTGGCTCCAGACTGTGGATGTGGCTCCAGACTGTGGATGTGGCCCCAGACTGTGGATGTGGCTCCAGACTGATGATGTGGCAACAGACTGTGGATGTAGCTCCAGACTGTGGATGTAGCTCTAGACTGTGGATGTGGCTCCAGACTGTGGATGTGGCTCCAGACTGATGATGTGGCCCCAGACTGTGGATGTAGCTCCAGACTGTGGATGTAGCTCTAGACTGTGGATGTGGCCCCAGACTGTGGATGGAGCCCCAGACTGTGGATGTGGCCCCGGACTGTGGATGTGGCCCCACACTGTGGATGTAGCCCCAGACTGTGGATGTGGCCCCAGACTGTGGATGTGGCCCCAGACTGTGGATGTGGTTCCAGACTCTGGATGTAGCTCTAGACTGTGGATGTGGCCCCAGACTGTGGATGGAGCTCCAGACTGTGGATGTGGCCCCGGACTGTGGATGTAGCTCCAGACTGTGGATGTGGCCCCAGACTGTGGATGTGGCTCCAGACTGTGGATGTGGCTCCAGACTGTGGATGTGGCCCCAGACTGTGGATGTGGCTCCAGACTGTGAATGTGGCTCCAGACTGTGGATGTGGCTCCAGACTGTGGATGTGGCCCCAGACTGTGGATGTGGCTCCAGACTGTGGATGTAGCTCCAGACTGTGGATGTGGCTCCAGACTGTGGATGTGGCCCCAGACTGTGGATGTGGCTCCAGACTGTGGATGTGGCCCCAGACTGTGGATGTGGCCCCAGACTGTGGATGTGGCCCCAGACTGTGGATGTGGCTCCAGACTGTGGATGTGGCTCCAGACTGTGGATGTGGCTCCAGACTAATGATGTGGCCCCAGACTGTGGATGTAGCTCCAGACTGTGGATGTAGCTCTAGACTGTGGATGTGGCTCCAGACTGTGGATGTGGCTCCAGACTGATGATGTGGCCCCAGACTGTGGATGTAGCTCCAGACTGTGGATGTAGCTCTAGACTGTGGATGTGGCCCCAGACTGTGGATGGAGCTCCAGACTGTGGATGTGGCCCCGGACTGTGGATGTGGCCCCAGACTGTGGATGTAGCCCCAGACTGTGAATGTGGCCCCAGACTGTGGATGTGGCTCCAGACTGTGGATGTAGCTCTAGACTGTGGATGTGGCCCCAGACTGTGGATGGAGCTCCAGACTGTGGATGTGGCCCCGGACTGTGGATGTGGCCCCACACTGTGGATGTAGCCCCAGACTGTGGATGTGACCCCAGACTGTGGATGTGGCTCCAGACTGTGGATGTAGCTCTAGACTGTGGATGTGGCCCCAGAGTGTGGATGGAGCTCCAGACTGTGGATGTGGCCCCAGACTGTGGATGTGGCTCCAGACTGTGGATGTGGCTCCAGACTGTGGATGTGGCCCCAGACTGTGGATGTGGCTCCAGACTGATGATGTGGCCCCAGACTGTGGATGTAGCTCCAGACTGTGGATGTAGCTCTAGACTGTGGATGTGGCTCCAGACTGTGGATGTGGCTCCAGACTGATGATGTGGCCCCAGACTGTGGATGTAGCTCCAGACTGTGGATGTAGCTCTAGACTGTGGATGTGGCCCCAGACTGTGGATGGAGCCCCAGACTGTGGATGTGGCCCCGGACTGTGGATGTGGCCCCACACTGTGGATGTAGCCCCAGACTGTGGATGTGGCCCCAGACTGTGGATGTGGCCCCAGACTGTGGATGTGGTTCCAGACTGTGGATGTAGCTCTAGACTGTGGATGTGGCCCCAGACTGTGGATGGAGCTCCAGACTGTGGATGTGGCCCCGGACTGTGGATGTAGCTCCAGACTGTGGATGTGGCCCCAGACTGTGGATGTGGCTCCAGACTGTGGATGTGGCTCCAGACTGTGGATGTGGCCCCAGACTGTGGATGTGGCTCCAGACTGTGAATGTGGCTCCAGACTGTGGATGTGGCTCCAGACTGTGGATGTGGCCCCAGACTGTGGATGTGGCTCCAGACTGTGGATGTAGCTCCAGACTGTGGATGTGGCTCCAGACTGTGGATGTGGCTCCAGACTGTGGATGTGGCCCCAGACTCTGGATGTGGCCCCAGACTGTGGATGTGGCTCCAGACTGTGGATGTGGCCCCAGACTGTGGATGTGGCTCCAGACTGTGGATGTGGCCCCAGACTGTGGATGTAGCTCCAGACTGTGGATGTGGCCCCAGACTGTGGATGTGGCCCCAGACTGTGGATGTGGCTCCAGACTGTGGATGTGGCTCCAGACTGTGGATGTGGCCCCAGACTGTGGATGTAGCTCCAGACTGTGGATGTAGCTCCAGACTGTGGATGTGGCTCCAGACTGTGGATGTGGCTCCAGACTGTGGATGTGGCTCCAGACTGTGGATGTGGCCCCAGACTGTGGATGTGGCCCCAGACTGTGGATGTGGCTCCAGACTGTGGATGTGGCCCCAGACTGTGGATGTGGCTCCAGACTGTGGATGTGGCCCCAGACTGTGGATGTGGCCCCAGACTGTGGATGTGAATCCAGACTGTGGATGTGGCTCCAGACTGTGGATGTGGCCCCAGACTGTGGATGTGGCTCCAAACTGTGGATGTGGCTCCAGACTGTGGATGTGGCCCCAGACTGTGGATGTGGCTCCAGACTGTGGATGTGGCCCCAGACTGTGGATGTGGCCCCAGACTGTGGATGTGGCCCCAGACTGTGGATGTGGCTCCAGACTGTGGATGTGGCTCCAGACTGTGGATGTGGCTCCAGACTGATGATGTGGCCCCAGACTGTGGATGTAGCTCCAGACTGTGGATGTAGCTCTAGACTGTGGATGTGGCTCCAGACTGTGGATGTGGCTCCAGACTGATGATGTGGCCCCAGACTGTGGATGTAGCTCCAGACTGTGGATGTAGCTCTAGACTGTGGATGTGGCCCCAGACTGTGGATGGAGCTCCAGACTGTGGATGTGGCCCCAGACTGTGGATGTGGCTCCAGACTGTGGATGTGGCTCCAGACTGTGGATGTGGCCCCAGACTGTGGATGTGGCTCCAGACTGATGATGTGGCAACAGACTGTGGATGTAGCTCCAGACTGTGGATGTAGCTCTAGACTGTGGATGTGGCTCCAGACTGTGGATGTGGCTCCAGACTGATGATGTGGCCCCAGACTGTGGATGTAGCTCCAGACTGTGGATGTAGCTCTAGACTGTGGATGTGGCCCCAGACTGTGGATGGAGCCCCAGACTGTGGATGTGGCCCCGGACTGTGGATGTGGCCCCACACTGTGGATGTAGCCCCAGACTGTGGATGTGGCCCCAGACTGTGGATGTGGCCCCAGACTGTGGATGTGGTTCCAGACTGTGGATGTAGCTCTAGACTGTGGATGTGGCCCCAGACTGTGGATGGAGCTCCAGACTGTGGATGTGGCCCCGGACTGTGGATGTAGCTCCAGACTGTGGATGTGGCCCCAGACTGTGGATGTGGCTCCAGACTGTGGATGTGGCTCCAGACTGTGGATGTGGCCCCAGACTGTGGATGTGGCTCCAGACTGTGAATGTGGCTCCAGACTGTGGATGTGGCTCCAGACTGTGGATGTGGCCCCAGACTGTGGATGTGGCTCCAGACTGTGGATGTAGCTCCAGACTGTGGATGTGGCTCCAGACTGTGGATGTGGCCCCAGACTGTGGATGTGGCTCCAGACTGTGGATGTGGCCCCAGACTGTGGATGTGGCCCCAGACTGTGGATGTGGCCCCAGACTGTGGATGTGGCTCCAGACTGTGGATGTGGCTCCAGACTGTGGATGTGGCTCCAGACTGATGATGTGGCCCCAGACTGTGGATGTAGCTCCAGACTGTGGATGTAGCTCTAGACTGTGGATGTGGCTCCAGACTGTGGATGTGGCTCCAGACTGATGATGTGGCCCCAGACTGTGGATGTAGCTCCAGACTGTGGATGTAGCTCTAGACTGTGGATGTGGCCCCAGACTGTGGATGGAGCTCCAGACTGTGGATGTGGCCCCAGACTGTGGATGGAGCTCCAGACTGTGGATGTGGCCCCGGACTGTGGATGTAGCTCCAGACTGTGGATGTGGCCCCAGACTGTGGATGTGGCTCCAGACTGTGGATGTGGCTCCAGACTGTGGATGTGGCCCCAGACTGTGGATGTGGCTCCAGACTGTGAATGTGGCTCCAGACTGTGGATGTGGCTCCAGACTGTGGATGTGGCCCCAGACTGTGGATGTGGCTCCAGACTGTGGATGTAGCTCCAGACTGTGGATGTGGCTCCAGACTGTGGATGTGGCCCCAGACTGTGGATGTGGCTCCAGACTGTGGATGTGGCCCCAGACTGTGGATGTGGCCCCAGACTGTGGATGTGGCCCCAGACTGTGGATGTGGCTCCAGACTGTGGATGTGGCTCCAGACTGTGGATGTGGCTCCAGACTGATGATGTGGCCCCAGACTGTGGATGTAGCTCCAGACTGTGGATGTAGCTCTAGACTGTGGATGTGGCTCCAGACTGTGGATGTGGCTCCAGACTGATGATGTGGCCCCAGACTGTGGATGTAGCTCCAGACTGTGGATGTAGCTCTAGACTGTGGATGTGGCCCCAGACTGTGGATGGAGCTCCAGACTGTGGATGTGGCCCCGGACTGTGGATGTGGCCCCAGACTGTGGATGTAGCCCCAGACTGTGGATGTGGCCCCAGACTGTGGATGTGGCTCCAGACTGTGGATGTAGCTCTAGACTGTGGATGTGGCCCCAGACTGTGGATGGAGCTCCAGACTGTGGATGTGGCCCCGGACTGTGGATGTGGCCCCACACTGTGGATGTAGCCCCAGACTGTGGATGTGACCCCAGACTGTGGATGTGGCTCCAGACTGTGGATGTAGCTCTAGACTGTGGATGTGGCCCCAGAGTGTGGATGGAGCTCCAGACTGTGGATGTGGCCCCAGACTGTGGATGTGGCTCCAGACTGTGGATGTGGCTCCAGACTGTGGATGTGGCCCCAGACTGTGGATGTGGCTCCAGACTGATGATGTGGCCCCAGACTGTGGATGTAGCTCCAGACTGTGGATGTAGCTCTAGACTGTGGATGTGGCTCCAGACTGTGGATGTGGCTCCAGACTGATGATGTGGCCCCAGACTGTGGATGTAGCTCCAGACTGTGGATGTAGCTCTAGACTGTGGATGTGGCCCCAGACTGTGGATGGAGCCCCAGACTGTGGATGTGGCCCCGGACTGTGGATGTGGCCCCACACTGTGGATGTAGCCCCAGACTGTGGATGTGGCCCCAGACTGTGGATGTGGCCCCAGACTGTGGATGTGGTTCCAGACTGTGGATGTAGCTCTAGACTGTGGATGTGGCCCCAGACTGTGGATGGAGCTCCAGACTGTGGATGTGGCCCCGGACTGTGGATGTAGCTCCAGACTGTGGATGTGGCCCCAGACTGTGGATGTGGCTCCAGACTGTGGATGTGGCTCCAGACTGTGGATGTGGCCCCAGACTGTGGATGTGGCTCCAGACTGTGAATGTGGCTCCAGACTGTGGATGTGGCTCCAGACTGTGGATGTGGCCCCAGACTGTGGATGTGGCTCCAGACTGTGGATGTAGCTCCAGACTGTGGATGTGGCTCCAGACTGTGGATGTGGCTCCAGACTGTGGATGTGGCCCCAGACTGTGGATGTGGCCCCAGACTGTGGATGTGGCTCCAGACTGTGGATGTGGCCCCAGACTGTGGATGTGGCTCCAGACTGTGGATGTGGCCCCAGACTGTGGATGTAGCTCCAGACTGTGGATGTGGCCCCAGACTGTGGATGTGGCCCCAGACTGTGGATGTGGCTCCAGACTGTGGATGTGGCTCCAGACTGTGGATGTGGCCCCAGACTGTGGATGTAGCTCCAGACTGTGGATGTAGCTCCAGACTGTGGATGTGGCTCCAGACTGTGGATGTAGCTCTAGACTGTGGATGTGGCCCCAGACTGTGGATGGAGCTCCAGACTGTGGATGTGGCCCCGGACTGTGGATGTGGCCCCAGAATGTGGATGTGGCTCCAGACTGTGGATGTGGCTCCAGACTGATGATGTGGCCCCAGACTGTGGATGTAGCTCCAGACTGTGGATGTAGCTCTAGACTGTGGATGTGGCCCCAGACTGTGGATGGAGCTCCAGACTGTGGATGTGGCCCCGGACTGTGGATGTGGCCCCAGACTGTGGATGTGGCTCCAGACTGTGGATGTAGCTCTAGACTGTGGATGTGGCCCCAGACTGTGGATGGAGCTCCAGACTGTGGATGTGGCCCCGGACTGTGGATGTAGCTCCAGACTGTGGATGTGGCCCCAGACTGTGGATGTGGCTCCAGACTGTGGATGTGGCTCCAGACTGTGGATGTGGCCCCAGACTGTGGATGTGGCTCCAGACTGTGGATGTGGCCCCAGACTGTGGATGTAGCTCCAGACTGTGGATGTGGCTCCAGACTGTGGATGTGAATCCAGACTGTGGATGTGGCCCCAGACTGTGGATGTGGCCCCAGACTGTGGATGTGGCTCCAGACTGTGGATGTGGCCCCAGACTGTGGATGTGGCCCCAGACTGTGGATGTGGCTCCAGACTGTGGATGTGGCCCCAGACTGTGGATGTGGCCCCAGACTGTGGATGTGGCTCCAGACTGTGGATGTGGCTCCAGACTGTGGATGTGGCCCCAGACTGTGGATGTGGCTCCAGACTGTGGATGTGGCCCCAGACTGTGGATGTGGCTCCAGACTGTGGATGTGGCCCCAGACTGTGGATGTGGCCCCAGACTGTGGATGTGGCTCCAGACTGTGGATGTGGCTCCAGACTGATGATGTGGCCCCAGACTGTGGATGTAGCTCCAGACTGTGGATGTAGCTCTAGACTGTGGATGTGGCCCCAGACTGTGGATGGAGCTCCAGACTGTGGATGTGGCCCCGGACTGTGGATGTGGCCCCAGACTGTGGATGTGGCTCAAGACTGTGGATGTGGCCCCAGACTGTGGATGTGGCTCCAGACTGTGGATGTGGCTCCAGACTGTGGATGTGGCCCCAGACTGTGGATGTGGCCCCAGACTGTGGATGTGGCTCCAGACTGTGGATGTGGCCCCAGACTGTGGATGTGGCCCCAGACTGTGGATGTGGCTCCAGACTGTGGATGTGGCTCCAGACTGTGGATGTGGCCCCAGACTGTGGATGTGGCTCCAGACTGTGGATGTGGCCCCAGACTGTGGATGTGGCTCCAGACTGTGGATGTGGCCCCAGACTGTGGATGTGGCCCCAGACTGTGGATGTGGCTCCAGACTGTGGATGTGGCTCCAGACTGATGATGTGGCCCCAGACTGTGGATGTAGCTCCAGACTGTGGATGTAGCTCTAGACTGTGGATGTGGCCCCAGACTGTGGATGGAGCTCCAGACTGTGGATGTGGCCCCGGACTGTGGATGTGGCCCCAGACTGTGGATGTGGCTCCAGACTGTGGATGTAGCTCTAGACTGTGGATGTGGCCCCAGACTGTGGATGGAGCTCCAGACTGTGGATGTGGCCCCGGACTGTGGATGTAGCTCCAGACTGTGGATGTGGCTCCAGACTGTGGATGGAGCTCCAGACTGTGGATGTGGCCCCAGACTGTGGATGTAGCTCAAGACTGTGGATGTGGCCCCAGACTGTGGATGTGGCTCCAGACTGTGGATGTGGCTCCAGACTGTGGATGTGGCCCCAGACTGTGGATGTGGCTCCAGACTGTGGATGTGGCCCCAGACTGTGGATGTGGCTCCAGACTGTGGATGTAGCTCCAGACTGTGGATGTGGCTCCAGACTGTGGATGTGGCTCCAGACTGTGGATGTGGCCCCAGACTGTGGATGTGGCTCCAGACTGTGGATGTGGCCCCAGACTGTGGATGTAGCTCCAGACTGTGGATGTAGCTCCAGACTGTGGATGTGGCTCCAGACTGTGGATGTGGCTCCAGACTGTGGATGTGGCTCCAGACTGTGGATGTGGCCCCAGACTGTGGATGTGGCCCCAGACTGTGGATGTGGCTCCAGACTGTGGATGTGGCCCCAGACTGTGGATGTGGCTCCAGACTGTGGATGTGGCTCCAGACTGTGGATGTGGCCCCAGACTGTGGATGTGGCTCCAAACTGTGGATGTGGCTCCAGACTGTGGATGTGGCCCCAGACTGTGGATGTGGCTCCAGACTGTGGATGTGGCCCCAGACTGTGGATGTGGCCCCAGACTGTGGATGTGGCCCCAGACTGTGGATGTGGCTCCAGACTGTGGATGTGGCTCCAGACTGTGGATGTGGCTCCAGACTGATGATGTGGCCCCAGACTGTGGATGTAGCTCCAGACTGTGGATGTAGCTCTAGACTGTGGATGTGGCTCCAGACTGTGGATGTGGCTCCAGACTGATGATGTGGCCCCAGACTGTGGATGTAGCTCCAGACTGTGGATGTAGCTCTAGACTGTGGATGTGGCCCCAGACTGTGGATGGAGCTCCAGACTGTGGATGTGGCCCCGGACTGTGGATGTGGCCCCAGACTGTGGATGTAGCCCCAGACTGTGGATGTGGCCCCAGACTGTGGATGTGGCTCCAGACTGTGGATGTAGCTCTAGACTGTGGATGTGGCCCCAGACTGTGGATGGAGCTCCAGACTGTGGATGTGGCCCCGGACTGTGGATGTGGCCCCAGAATGTGGATGTGGCTCCAGACTGTGGATGTGGCTCCAGACTGATGATGTGGCCCCAGACTGTGGATGTAGCTCCAGACTGTGGATGTAGCTCTAGACTGTGGATGTGGCCCCAGACTGTGGATGGAGCTCCAGACTGTGGATGTGGCCCCGGACTGTGGATGTGGCCCCAGACTGTGGATGTGGCTCCAGACTGTGGATGTAGCTCTAGACTGTGGATGTGGCCCCAGACTGTGGATGGAGCTCCAGACTGTGGATGTGGCCCCGGACTGTGGATGTAGCTCCAGACTGTGGATGTGGCCCCAGACTGTGGATGTGGCTCCAGACTGTGGATGTGGCTCCAGACTGTGGATGTGGCCCCAGACTGTGGATGTGGCTCCAGACTGTGGATGTGGCCCCAGACTGTGGATGTAGCTCCAGACTGTGGATGTGGCTCCAGACTGTGGATGTGAATCCAGACTGTGGATGTGGCCCCAGACTGTGGATGTGGCCCCAGACTGTGGATGTGGCTCCAGACTGTGGATGTGGCCCCAGACTGTGGATGTGGCCCCAGACTGTGGATGTGGCTCCAGACTGTGGATGTGGCCCCAGACTGTGGATGTGGCCCCAGACTGTGGATGTGGCTCCAGACTGTGGATGTGGCTCCAGACTGTGGATGTGGCCCCAGACTGTGGATGTGGCTCCAGACTGTGGATGTGGCCCCAGACTGTGGATGTGGCTCCAGACTGTGGATGTGGCCCCAGACTGTGGATGTGGCCCCAGACTGTGGATGTGGCCCCAGACTGTGGATGTGGCTCCAGACTGTGGATGTGGCTCCAGACTGATGATGTGGCCCCAGTCTGTGGATGTAGCTCCAGACTGTGGATGTAGCTCTAGACTGTGGATGTGGCCCCAGACTGTGGATGGAGCTCCAGACTGTGGATGTGGCCCCGGACTGTGGATGTGGCCCCAGACTGTGGATGTGGCTCAAGACTGTGGATGTGGCCCCAGACTGTGGATGTGGCTCCAGACTGTGGATGTGGCTCCAGACTGTGGATGTGGCCCCAGACTGTGGATGTGGCCCCAGACTGTGGATGTGGCTCCAGACTGTGGATGTGGCCCCAGACTGTGGATGTGGCCCCAGACTGTGGATGTGGCTCCAGACTGTGGATGTGGCTCCAGACTGTGGATGTGGCCCCAGACTGTGGATGTGGCTCCAGACTGTGGATGTGGCCCCAGACTGTGGATGTGGCTCCAGACTGTGGATGTGGCCCCAGACTGTGGATGTGGCCCCAGACTGTGGATGTGGCTCCAGACTGTGGATGTGGCTCCAGACTGATGATTTGGCCCCAGACTGTGGATGTAGCTCCAGACTGTGGATGTAGCTCTAGACTGTGGATGTGGCCCCAGACTGTGGATGGAGCTCCAGACTGTGGATGTGGCCCCGGACTGTGGATGTGGCCCCAGACTGTGGATGTGGCTCCAGACTGTGGATGTAGCTCTAGACTGTGGATGTGGCCCCAGACTGTGGATGGAGCTCCAGACTGTGGATGTGGCCCCGGACTGTGGATGTAGCTCCAGACTGTGGATGTGGCTCCAGACTGTGGATGGAGCTCCAGACTGTGGATGTGGCCCCAGACTGTGGATGTAGCTCAAGACTGTGGATGTGGCCCCAGACTGTGGATGTGGCTCCAGACTGTGGATGTGGCTCCAGACTGTGGATGTGGCCCCAGACTGTGGATGTGGCTCCAGACTGTGGATGTGGCCCCAGACTGTGGATGTGGCTCCAGACTGTGGATGTAGCTCCAGACTGTGGATGTGGCTCCAGACTGTGGATGTGGCTCCAGACTGTGGATGTGGCCCCAGACTGTGGATGTGGCTCCAGACTGTGAATGTGGCTCCAGACTGTGGATGTGGCTCCAGACTGTGGATGTGGCCCCAGACTGTGGATGTGGCTCCAGACTGTGGATGTAGCTCCAGACTGTGGATGTGGCTCCAGACTGTGGATGTGGCTCCAGACTGTGGATGTGGCCCCAGACTGTGGATGTGGCCCCAGACTGTGGATGTTGCTCCAGACTGTGGATGTGGCCCCAGACTGTGGATGTGGCTCCAGACTGTGGATGTGGCCCCAGACTGTGGATGTAGCTCCAGACTGTGGATGTGGCCCCAGACTGTGGATGTGGCCCCAGACTGTGGATGTGGCTCCAGACTGTGGATTTGGCTCCAGACTGTGGATGTGGCCCCAGACTGTGGATGTAGCTCCAGACTGTGGATGTAGCTCCAGACTGTGGATGTGGCTCCAGACTGTGGATGTGGCTCCAGACTGTGGATGTGGCTCCAGACTGTGGATGTGGCCCCAGACTGTGGATGTGGCCCCAGACTGTGGATGTGGCTCCAGACTGTGGATGTGGCCCCAGACTGTGGATGTGGCTCCAGACTGTGGATGTGGCCCCAGACTGTGGATGTGGCCCCAGACTGTGGATGTGGCTCCAGACTGTGGATGTGGCTCCAGACTGTGGATGTGGCCCCAGACTGTGGATGTGGCTCCAAACTGTGGATGTGGCTCCAGACTGTGGATGTGGCCCCAGACTGTGGATGTGGCTCCAGACTGTGGATGTGGCCCCAGACTGTGGATGTGGCCCCAGACTGTGGATGTGGCCCCAGACTGTGGATGTGGCTCCAGACTGTGGATGTGGCTCCAGACTGTGGATGTGGCTCCAGACTGATGATGTGGCCCCAGACTGTGGATGTAGCTCCAGACTGTGGATGTAGCTCTAGACTGTGGATGTGGCTCCAGACTGTGGATGTGGCTCCAGACTGATGATGTGGCCCCAGACTGTGGATGTAGCTCCAGACTGTGGATGTAGCTCTAGACTGTGGATGTGGCCCCAGACTGTGGATGGAGCTCCAGACTGTGGATGTGGCCCCGGACTGTGGATGTGGCCCCAGACTGTGGATGTGCCCCAGACTGTGGATGTGGCCCCAGACTGTGGATGTGGGTCCAGACTGTGGATGTAGCTCTAGACTGTGGATGTGGCCCCAGACTGTGGATGGAGCTCCAGACTATGGATGTGGCCCCGGACTGTGGATGTGGCCCCAGACTGTGGATGTGGCTCCAGACTGTGGATGTGGCTCCAGACTGATGATGTGGCCCCAGACTGTGGATGTAGCTCCAGACTGTGGATGTAGCTCTAGACTGTGGATGTGGCCCCAGACTGTGGATGGAGCTCCAGACTGTGGATGTGGCCCCGGACTGTGGATGTGGCCCCAGACTGTGGATGTGGCTCCAGACTGTGGATGTAGCTCTAGACTGTGGATGTGGCCCAAGACTGTGGATGGAGCTCCAGACTGTGGATGTGGCCCCGGACTGTGGATGTAGCTCCAGACTGTGGATGTGGCCCCAGACTGTGGATGTGGCTCCAGACTGTGGATGTGGCTCCAGACTGTGGATGTGGCCCCAGACTGTGGATGTGGCTCCAGACTGTGGATGTGGCCCCAGACTGTGGATGTAGCTCCAGACTGTGGATGTGGCTCCAGACTGTGGATGTGGCTCCAGACTGTGGATGTGGCTCCAGACTGTGGATGTGGCCCCAGACTGTGGATGTGGCCCCAGACTGTGGATGTGGCTCCAGACTGTGGATGTGGCCCCAGACTGTGGATGTGGCCCCAGACTGTGGATGTGGCTCCAGACTGTGGATGTGGCCCCAGACTGTGGATGTGGCCCCAGACTGTGGATGTGGCTCCAGACTGTGGATGTGGCTCCAGACTGTGGATGTGGCCCCAGACTGTGGATGTGGCTCCAGACTGTGGATGTGGCCCCAGACTGTGGATGTGGCTCCAGACTGTGGATGTGGCCCCAGACTGTGGATGTGGCCCCAGACTGTGGATGTGGCTCCAGACTGTGGATGTGGCTCCAGACTGATGATGTGGCCCCAGACTGTGGATGTAGCTCCAGACTGTGGATGTAGCTCTAGACTGTGGATGTGGCCCCAGACTGTGGATGGAGCTCCAGACTGTGGATGTGGCCCCGGACTGTGGATGTGGCCCCAGACTGTGGATGTGGCTCCAGACTGTGGATGTAGCTCTAGACTGTGGATGTGGCCCCAGACTCTGGATGGAGCTCCAGACTGTGGATGTGGCCCCGGACTGTGGATGTAGCTCCAGACTGTGGATGTGGCTCCAGACTGTGGATGGAGCTCCAGACTGTGGATGTGGCCCCAGACTGTGGATGTAGCTCAAGACTGTGGATGTGGCCCCAGACTGTGGATGTGGCTCCAGACTGTGGATGTGGCTCCAGACTGTGGATGTGGCCCCAGACTGTGGATGTGGCTCCAGACTGTGGATGTGGCCCCAGACTGTGGATGTGGCTCCAGACTGTGGATGTGGCCCCAGACTGTGGATGTGGCTCCAGACTGTGGATGTAGCTCTAGACTGTGGATGTGGCCCCAGACTGTGGATGTAGCTCCAGACTGTGGATGTGGCCCCAGACTGTGGATGTAGCTCCAGACTGTGGATGTGGCCCCACACATGTCCTCTGTAATACACATGTCCTCTGTAGAACACATGTCCAATACACATGTCCTCTGTAATACACATGTCCTCTGTAGAACACATGTCCTCTGTAGAACACATGTCCTCTGTAACACACATGTCCTCTGTAATACACATGTCCTCTGTCATACACATGTCCTTTGTAGAACACATGTCCTCTGTAATACACATGTCCTCTGTAATACACATGTCCTCTGTAGAACACATGTCCTCTGTAGAACACATGTCCTCTGTAATACACATGTCCTCTGTAGAACACATGTCCTCTGTAATACGATTGTCCTCTGCAATACACATGTCCTCTGTAATACACATGTCCTCTGTAATACACATGTCCTTTGTAGAACACATGTCCTCTGTAGAACCCATGTCCTCTGTAATACACATGCCCTCTGTAGAACACATGTCCTCTGTAATACACATGTCCTCTGTAGAACACATGTCCTCTGTAATACACATGTCCTCTGTAATACACATGTCCTCTGTAGAACACATGTCCTCTGTAACACACATGTCCTCTTTAATACACATGTCCTCTGTAATACCCATGTCCTCTGCAGAACACATGTCCTCTGTTGAACACATGTCCTCTGCAATACACATGTCCTCTGTTGAACACATGTCCTCTGAAATACACATGTCCTCTGTAATAAACATGTCCTCTGTAAAACACATGTCCTCTGTGGAACACATGTCCTCTGTAGAACACTTGTCCTCTGTAGAACACATGTCCTCTGTGGAACACATGTTCTCTGTAGAACACATGTCCTCTGTAATACACATGTCCTCTGTAATACACATGTCCTCTGTAGAACACATGTCTTCTGTAGAACACATGTCCTCTGTAGAACACATATCCTCTGTAATACACATGTCCTCTGTAGAACACATGTCCTCTGTAATACACATATCCTCAGTAGAACACATGTCCTCTGTAACACACATGTCCTCTGTAACACACATGTCCTCTTTAATACACACGTTCTCTGTAGAACACATGTCCTCTGTAATACACATGTCCTCTGTAATACACATGTCCTCTGTAGAACACATGTCTTCTGTAGAACACATGTCCTCTGTAGAACACATATCCTCTGTAATACACATGTCCTCTGTAGAACACATGTCCTCTGTAATACACATATCCTCAGTAGAACACATGTCCTCTGTAACACACATGTCCTCTGTAACACACATGTCCTCTGTAACACACATGTCCTCTGTAATACACATGTCCTCTGTAATACACATGTCCTCTGTAACACACATGTCCTCTGTAATACACATGTCCTCTGTAATACACATGTCCTCTTTAATACACATGTCCTCTGTAATACACATGTCCTCTGTAGAACACATGTCACCTGTAATACGATTGTCCTCTGCAATACACATGTCCTCTGTTGAACACATGTCCTCTGAAATACACTCCTCTGTAATAAACATCTCCTCTGTAATACACATGTCCTCTGTAGAACACATGTCCTCTGTAATACGATTGTCCTCTGCAATACACATGTCCTCTGTAGAACACATGTCCCCTGTAATACACATGTCCTCTGTAGAACACATGTCCTCTGTAGAACACATATCCTCTGTAATACACATGTCCTCTGTAATACACATGTCCTCTGTAGAACACATGTCCTCTGTAATACACATGTCCTCTGTAGAACACATGTCCTCTGTAATACACATGTCCTCTGTAATACACATGTCCTTTGTAGAACACATGTCCTCTGTAACACACATGTCCTCTGTAATACACATGTCCAATACACATGTCCTCTGTAATACACATATCCTCAGTAGAACACATGTCCAATACACATGTCCTCTGTAACACACTTGTCCTCTGTAATACACATGTCCTCTGTAATACACATGTCCTCTGTGATACACATGTCCAATACACATGTCCTCTGTAATGCACATATCTTCTGTGGAACACATGTCCTCTGTAGAATTTAAGGCATTAAGATGGCTCCACTCACGCCCAATATAGCAAGGGCTATGTCAATACGTATCAACTCTTCCCTGCACAAGCCGACTACACCAACAAAAGCCCCACCACCCATCGCCTCTCACCTGGTATCTCCCATAGCTAGGATGCACTGGGTCTCAGCGTTGCCGGGACTTATTGTCACATTAAAAATCAAACCAACCCGGGGCCCTATGTAAAAAGAGCCCCCCCTAGTGCTATTTCTGTAGTCACATCATCACACAGATGGAAAAACAAAATGCGAGTCAGGCCCAATCTGAGAAATGTGATTCATATTCCCTGTGAAAAGATAAAGCCCAGTCCCACTGAAACTAGTCTGAAACTTGCTGTGCTAAATGTCAGATCCTTATGTAACTAATCTCTCTTAATTAATAATTTTATTTCTTCTTATAATCTTGATTTTCTGTTTTTAACTGAAACATGGCTTGACAAAAACACAGGAAATGTAGTTCTGATAGAATCTGCTCCACCCAACTTTAAGTTTGAATCTGAAACACGAGAAAACAAAAAAGGGGGTGGAGTCTGTGCTGTCTTTAGAGATGAAATAATCACCCGCAGGTTGTCTTTTGGGGTGTTTTCATCATTTGAGTATGTATCCTTTAAAATGGAGCTAAAACGGTCTCCATCCATTCTCTTCATTGTTTTATACAAGCCTCCCCAGCCCTGCCAACGTTTTATTGATGATTTTACTGTGATGCTTTCAGTCGTATGCACAGACTTTGATGGTTTGGTCATTACAGGTGGTTTCAATGTGCATGTTGATAATATTTGTGACAGAAACGCTAAAGAGCTTGATGCTGTCCTTGAAACCTTCGGTCTTACTCAGCATGTGAGAGGCCCCACCCACAGCAAAGGACACACTCTAGATCTCATAATTACAAAGGGGGTAAATATTTCAATTGTTAATGTGATCGATGTTGCTCTGTCTGATCATTTCTGTGTCTTCTTTGACCTGTCTGTTTCTCCCAAACCACCGGTTGGTCCTGCAGTTGTTCAGAGGAGACACATAAGTGATGGCACAGGTGCACTGTTTATGGAAATGATAAACTTTGAAAATGTCTCATGTTCTAATGTAAAAGATTTGTTGAACTCTGTTACATCTAGTGTTTTGAATGTTCTGGACACCATCGCCCCTATAAAGGCTAAAATGGTTAAAAATAAGCTGAAGGCGCCGTGGAGAAATGATGATTCGGTCAGGGCACAGAAAAGGGAGTGCCGCAGGGCCGAACGGAAATGGCGCAAGTCAAAGCTCCAGGTTCAAAAAGAGATTTACAAAGAGAAGCTGAACATGTACAACCTCATTTTATGTAGAACTAGGGAAAGATATTTCTCTGAAATAATTGGAAGCTGCAGTAACAACTGGCGTGTCCTGTTGCCACAGTAAACAGATGAACAAACCCTCCAGCTCAGCTGCCGTTAGAACTCATTTCCACATCCAAGTGTAATGAGTTTGTATTATTCTTTAATGACAAAGTTCAGGGCATTAAAAATGCTATAAATCCCACAATGCAAAAAATTACCCTAAAACCACCAAGACACTTAGAGCTAACTCACTTTGCACCAGTAACTGACAAAACTGTCCATGAGATCATCACCAGTCTGAGTTCATCTACATGCTGCCTCGATGTGTTACCCACCAGATTTCTAAAGTCTGTGCTGAACAGTTTGTTAGCACCATTCACTCACATAGTTAACATGTCGCTTCAATCTGGAACATTCCCAATGTCTTTGAAAACTGCGGTCATAAAGCCTCTCCTAAAGAAGAGCAGTCTTGATGCCGCAGTACTGAGTCATTACCGGCCCATCTCTAATCTGCCATTTTGGGGCAAAGTCCTTGAAAAGGTTGTTTACCAACAGCTCACAGATTTCCTCTTAATAAACAACTCATTATATGTTTTTTCAGTCAGATTTTAGACCTCATCACAGCACTGAGACTGCTGTTGTCAAGGTGACAAATGACATCCGCCTGAACACTGACACGGGCAAAGCCTCAGTCTTAATTCTGTTAGATCTGAGTGCTGCTTTTGACACTGTCGATCATGGGATCCTCTTACAGAGACTAGAGGACTGGGTGGGCATCACTGGCACTGGCCTAAACTGGTTAAGGTCCTATCTGGAAGACAGGAAGTACTTTGTTGAAATTGGTAGCTGTGTCTCAGACCACATGACCCTGACCTGTGGAGTGCCCCAAGGGTCAGTCCTGGGTCCCCTTCTGTTCAACCTCTACATGCTGCCGTTAGGTCAGTTGATACGCAGTGAAAATGTGTCCTATCACAATTATGCAGACGACACTCAGATCTATGTTTCACTATCGGCAGGTGACTATGGACCAGTAGATTCACTCTGTCACTGCATCCAACAGATCAGTTTGTGGAGGCAAAACAACTTTCTCCAGCTGAACTCAGACAAGACTGTAATAATCGTTTTTGGCACAGAAACAAAGAGAAAGTGTTAGCGGTCACCTCCAGAGTCTCGCTCTAAAACCAACAAACCAAATTAGACATCTGGGGGTAATAATGGACTCAGACTTGAACTTTAACAGCCACGTCAAATCAATAACATCAGCAGCTTTTTACCATCTAAAAAACATTGCCAAAATCAAAAATATAATGTCAAAACCAGATTTAGAGAGACTTATCCATGCGTTTGTCTCCAGTAGATTAGACTGTAACGGCCGCTCACTGGCCTCTCCAAACGAGCTGTAAAACAGCTGCAGTTCATCCAGAACGCTGCTGCTCGGGTCCTGACCAGAACCAGGAAGTATGATCACATTAGTCCTGTTCTCAGGTCTCTGCACTGCCCCCTGTGGCTCAGAGAATAGACTTTAAAGCAGCTCTGCTTGTGTACAAGTCTCTCCATGGCCTAGCACCAAAGTACATCTTGGATATGTTAGTGCCATATGAACCATCTCGGATTCTGAGGACCTCAGGGACCGGCCTCCTGCTGGTGCCAGAGTCAGGAGTAAACATGGACCGGCCTCCTGCTGGTGCCAGAGTCAGGACTAAACATGGACCGGCCTCCTGCTGGTGCCAGAGTCAGGACAAAACATGGGGAATCTGCGTTTCAGTTTTATGCAGCTAAAATCTGGAACAGTCTTCCTGAAGATGTGAGACAGGTTCTACTCTGACAATGTTCAAATCTAAGCTAAAAACAGTTTTGATTAGCTGCGCATATGACTGAAAGGATTTTTTCTTTGCACTCTTCTCTTTTGTTTGTGATTGTATTAGTTTAGAAAATCAGTTGGATTGATAATTTTTAATTTAGTTAATTTTATTATATTTCTGTTTCTGTAATTTCTTTGTGATTTGAATGCATTTTTCCTGCTGTGAAGCACTTTGAATTGCCTTGTGTATGAAATGTGCTCTACAAATAAACTTGCCTTGCCTTGCCTTGCCTTGCCTACTACTAATACTAGTGTGGTGCTGAATGGACAGAACACATGGGGGAAGTCTGTCCCTTCAATGTGAATGTAAATCCATATTTTCGGCATTAAACTAATACAATAATTGCTGCCTGTGGTTGTATTTGGGCTGTGGAGATAATTTAGAAAAATGATTGTATAATATTGAAAAAAGACCTGAACTAGTTCATTTTTTGGAGCTGTGAACTTAGTTCTTTACTACTAGTACTTTAGTTTTAATTATTATTTTTAATATTCGATAGCTGCAGCCTCAGGCCGCGGTTATTGTATTACTTGGTTTATGGATTTTTAAATGAAATATATTGAACAGGCGGAGGAAATATTTTTCTTCAGAAAACATTAATATAAAAATTCAAGGAAATATGGCGACAGGCAGGAAGAATATAAATGTCAAAGAACATATTTGATGAATTTAGCACCGAAGTCTTGAGTACGAACAGCAGAGTTCCACAACTCTTATCTTTTGACTTAATACCGCTTTATATATTTAATTTAATGCTATCTTGCGTTGTCGACGTGCTTTATAAAAAAATTATAATACAAAAATATTGTATTTATAAATTAGAAAAAAGTGCGTAAACATGTAATAAAATAACCGCGGCCTCACTATAACCTCTTTAGTTCTAGGCCCACTACAATGGGTCAATTCAACAGGACAGTTCTAACATGCAATGAGTTCCCAGCCTGATAAAAGTCTGGGGCCGATCGAGTCTCTACTAAACATGGCCTGACCACCAGCCATGCCCTCCACTTTGTATGTTTCAGTATTCTATGAAAACCTTTT